>NW_027643639.1:90000-102052 GCF_032717465.1 Coenobita brevimanus
ACACATTCTTGTGGCTGGGACTCTCGGCAGTACACATTAACATGCCACAGTGGAATCAAGGTTGGTACTGCTGTTTTTTTTTTTAGTACACATTAAACTTAAGCCATAGTGGAATCAGGGTTGGTATTGCTGTGGTTTTTCATTAATTCATTACCAAACACGCGCGGCCTTTTCATATTTTCCATCGAAATGAGTCTTTCACAGGTTATTTGTTATTTTTCCTGGAGTACCGTGCCATAGCTACTGGGCATTTTTATAAAGACAATGAACGCTGAGGATTTAGAATGAATAATTATTCCACTGACGTCTACCAGTAGCTGGCCATATCTTGCGTCCCCAACACTTGCTTTTAAAATTGAGAGATTGCTGTCATAGGTTGGATTAGGTTTGGTGGTAGGTGGTGGCGACCGTCATTCGCTCACTTGATCTTTCCTCTCACTTTTCATTACTCATTCCATTTTAGGCGACTTTACATTGAGCGTCAGCCTAATGGTTTCCTGTAAGCCAGGAAACCATTTACAGCGCTGGGTGGTAACCATATAACCAGCCTTTACGTGTTCCCTATGTGTTAACAGGTGGGTTGGCGTAGGATTAGTGTTCCTCCCCGTAAAACCGCTAACTCAGAGACAAACGGCTACCCTTTACGGAATTATGGCGTCTGGCTATAGATAAACAGATTAACTCTGCTAATATCAATCAGTATTTAAATATGCACTAATACGTATTAATTCTGCCCTTACTGTATCATGTCACGCCTTTATTTACCCAATTTAGTGCAATTATGTTGTATGTATATATAAAGCAGTGAATTAGTGACGATTACCGTAGATTTAAAAATCTCTCTCTCTCTCTCTCTCTCTCTCTCTCTCTCTCTCTCTCTCTCTCTCTCTCTCTCTCTCACATGTAATTCCTTGTAATCTTGTGAATCCATCTAAATTCTTTCTTCCCTCCTTCCTCCTCTGTTCCTCCTCATCTTCCTCATTCCCTTGTCTGCAGTGTCCCTTCCCTTCCCTGTATCTTTCACTTTCGTCCTGATTTCATTCTCTCTCTCTCTCTCTCTCTCTCTCTCTCTCTCTCTCTCTCTCTCTCTCTCTCTCTCTCTCTCTCTTCCACTTAACTTGTCTTGATAGGGAAGATAGGCTTTGATCTCTTCTTCAGATGAGATCCAGAATATTGATAATGGAAGAGGATAAGGGTGAACTGTCCCCCCCATCTCTCTCTCTCTCTCTCTCTCTCTCTCTCTCTCTCTCTCTCTCTCTCTTATCCCAAGCTCATTAAAACGCCCAGAGAATTCATAAAGGCCTAAGAGTACAAGAGAATGAGAAGGTACTCGTGCGTAGGTGGGAGGCGTAGAAGGGTACCTGGCGTATGACACTGTAGAGGAGGAGGAGGAGGAGGAAGAGAAGTAGAAGAAGAAGGAGAAGGAGGAGGAGGGGATGAAGAAGGAGGAAGAGGAGGGAATTAGTTAGCTAATGATGAAAGGAAATGATGATGATGATGATAATGATGATAATTATGATGATGATGGGAGGGGGAGAAAATCCAAAAGAGGTTCAGGAAGAGGAGGTGGGAGGAAATACTGAAGAGTGGAAAGGTATGAGTGGGAGGAGGAGGAGCGGGGGAAAATAAGTAAGTAAGAGCAGAGAAGGGTGGAATAAGTACGTACGAGGAGGAAAGGTATAAAAGTACTCATGATACGTAGATCACCTGAGCGTAAATGAGAAGCGTAGGAGAAAGACGAAGAGGAGGATGCCTAAAGGGTGAAAATGAATGAGGCACTGCTTGAGATGGAGAGACGGCAACTTTACGCCTAGCTGAAGTGAACAGGGTGTTGTGTTGGTTAAGGGTAAAGACAGGGATGATATCAGGTAACCGGTATTGTGTAAAGTGTAGGGAAGTGTAGTGTGGTGTTGTGAGGCGGACAGGGAGACGCATACATCCACTTGAGGCTCCTATGACTCACTATCATCTCCATATAATCGTCTCACATTACACGTAGCTAGAATGTAATGCTAGAGGAGACGCGGCCATGTGAGGGTCTGAGGTAGAATATCAGGCAACTGGTGTGGTGTAAAGTGTAGTGTGGTGGTGTGAGGCGGGCAGGGAGACGCATGGTGTGGTGTAAAGGTGTAGTGTGGTGGTGTGAGGCGGGCAGGGAGACGCATACGTCAACCTCAGGACGCACGCTAAGACGCACACCATAAATCCTCGTACAGTCATGGACAGAGAAACCTGGACAGGTGAGGCGAGGCAAATGTCATATTTTCTCTATTCCCCCGGCTTGTCCGTCACTCTTCGTTCACGACTCCTTTCCCCCATCCCCCCACCCCCCATCCCGTTTACCCTCCTCTTCATTAGCACCTGCCAGGCTGCACTCCCCATCCCCCCTTCCCTGCCCCCATACACGCCAGTTCGCTAATCCGCCGACCTTGAACCGTGTGTGTGTGTGTGTGTGTGTGTGTGTGTGTGTGTGTGTGTGTGTGTGTGTGTGTGTGTGTGTGCATCCTTGACACAAGCAACTCCCTACATTTTTCCGATCACAACCCATCCCTCCCTCTTCCCTACGGCTACTCTGCTATCACACACACACACACACACACACACACACACACACACACACACACACACACACACACACACACACACACACACACACAAGAGAAGCTCATCTTCAGCTGCTCTCTCTCTCTCTCTCTCTCTCTCTCTCTCTTTTTCAAGATTCTGTAGGAGTGAATAGTAATGTCAGTGCAAAGTATGCCTTTATTATTGTGATATAAGTATTGCAAAATAAAACTTAGGAATATATTTAAAGAAAACAACTGCAGTAGGCTGGTTGGTCCATGAGAGGCATCTCCTGATTTTGGATCTGCATACGAGAGAGATAGAGATAGGTAGAGAGAGAGAGAGAAGTGAGGCGTGACCACTTGTCCCTCTCTCTCTCTCAATAATCTGTAGCAGTGAATAATAACGTCAGTGCAAAGTATGCCTTTACTGTGATATAAGCATTACAAATTAAAACACTGGAACACATTTAGAGGGAACAGCTGCAGGAAATCCTCTCGAGACGTCAGCATATGGAACTGTCATTATTTCCCTGCGGGCCAATTAACGTTCACCATCATACTTGCCTACTCCCTTCTGCCACCATTTTCGCCAATTCTCCTCATCTTTACTTTCCAATTCAGAGCATGCCATTTGTTATGATAATAATTGCACACACACACACACACACACACACACACACATATATATATATATATATATATATATATATATATATATATATATATATATATATATATATATATATATAAGACAGACAGAGACAGAGAGATGGTAGATGGGGGAGGAAGGAGGGGGAGAAGAAAGGATGGAAGCAAGTGTTTACTTTGAGAGAGAGAGAGAGAGAGAGAGAGAGAGAGAGAGAGAGAGAGGTGAGAAGTGTCCACGTGTCCCCTGGGAATGGCCAGCCTTCCCGGGTCATATGGGTAGGACGGAGAGGAGGTGAGGGAAGGAAGGGGATGGGGGGGTACGGTTCATATGGACGAAGATTTAGTGGAAAAATCGAAAAGGAAAAAGAAACTATTAGCTCAGCCCCTGAGTGTCCAGGTTTCTTTGTCCATGACTGTACCAGGTGAAGAGCAGGGAAGGGGGGTGGGGGAAGGGGAGAGGAAGACAAAGGGATAGGAAGCTGAGGAAGATTGAGAGAGAGAGAGAGAGAGAGAGAGAGAGAGAGAGAGAGAAGGGGGAGTAGTGTTGGAGGGCGAAAAAGTGTGAAATTATACAGTACAAACAAGAAGAGAGATGAATCAGATCGCCTGGTGGTAGAAAGAATAAAAGAAGCAAGCCAACACTAACATGCCAACACCATCATGCTGAAGCGATTAATTCAGATGTGAGGGACGAATCTTACACGTTACTCTTGGTATTTGCAGACGATTTTTACTCAGCCGTGGCAGTAAAGGAACGAGGTAAAGAATGACCCCTGAACGTGAGATAAATTAATTCAGATGTGAGGGACGAATCTTACACGTTATTCATGGTATTTGCAGACGATTTTTACTCAGCCGTGGCAGGAAAACGACAAAGTAAAGAATGACCCCTGAACGTGAGATAAATTAATTCGGGGACGGGAATGGATTTCTTCTTGAGGTTATCCATGTTAACTACAAACGGTTTTATTCAGCTTAGGAAGGACTGCTGGTACTGACAGGATCGAACACTGTTTATTGCATTACGGTAGTCTCTTATTTTACCTGTATATTATAGGATCGAACACTGTTTATCCCATTACTGTAGTCTCTTATTATACCTGTATATTATAGGATCGAACACTGTTTATTGCATTACGGTAGTCTCTTATTATACCTGTATATTATAGGATCGAACACTGTTTATCCCATTACTGTAGTCTCTTATTTTACCTGTTTATTATTCTGGCTACCTGCAGACGGTTTTATTCTGCTATAGAAGGAGTTGACGTAAACACCTCAGCTTACTCCAGTACTCTTGCATGTACTTCGTATTATTCTTATTATCTACAGAAAGATTTACTCAACTCGCCAACAAAAGAACCGGGAGGGTAAAGAATGATCCCCGAACGTGAGATAAATTAATTCAGGTACGGGGCCGGGTTTTTGTGGACGCAGCAGCAGCCGCCAAGAGAGGCCAAGACAGCCACACGGAAAAAGGCCCCTCGCCCTGCCCAGGAAATGTGCGGGTAAAGGACATCCTGAATTCTGGACGGGTGGCCGCGAATTTGGCGATAAGGAGTTTGCGAAAAGAAATCAAGGGGCTGAGATAGAGGTTAAGAGGTTGAGACAGGAGTTGTTAGGGGTTGAGAGAGGGGTTACTGGGAGTTGAAGGGTTGTGAGAGCGGGGTTGTTGGCGGAAAAGTAGGTGGAGCAACGGGCAGGGGATTTGTGTGTTAATGGTGAGAAAAATGTGTTGAGAGAGAAAACGAATGAGAAAAAGGCTGGGACTGGGAGAGTAGTTATGGGGGTTAGAAAGCGTTATTAGGGGATGGAGTGAAGGGTTATTAAAAAAATGAAAAAGAGGTTACAAGATTAAGGAGGTTGAAAGAGGGGCTGAGGAGGAGAGAAAGAGACTGAGAGATAAAGGAAGTGCTGAAATCTGGACGGGTGAGTTGAAATTTGGCCGAAAGGAGATTGAGAGATTGGTCATTAGGGGATTGAGAGAGGAGTTATTTTGGGGATTTTAGAGAGAGAGGGGGGGGGTATACGTCTTGATGGTGAGTGTGTATCAAGTAAGCAGATTGCATACCGTGGGAGTGGCATCCTTCTCGAAGTGTATGGCACCACCAACACAAAAATGCCGACCAGATTTCAATAACCTAAGTGCTCGGGCTGGGGGGAGAGGGGGGAGGACATAATAGGGAGAGGGAGAGAGAACGGAGTGTGGGGAGGGGAGAGGGGTGTGGGAGGTTGTGATGGTGATGCGAGGGGGTGTAAGGGTAGGGAGAGGATAGGGCAAGGAGACGAGGAAGACTGAGGGATTAAAAAGAATGTGAGGTGGGGGAATGACGAGGAAGGAAGGAGAAGCAGGATGAGGATGAGAGAGGAAAGAGAGAGGGGAGGCTGTGGGGGAGCAAAAAAGGGAAAGGGGTGTGGGGGAAGGGGTCGAGAAGGGAAAGGGAGGAGGAAGCTGAGGGAGCGATAGGAGGGAGAGAAGGAATAGGGAAGAGAGGGGAGTGGGGAAGTTAGAAAAGTTGAGAGAGGATGAAGAAGGAAGAGGGAAGAGAGGTGGAGAGAGGGAGATGAGTATAGGGGGAGAGGAGGGGGACAAAGACAGGTGATACAGAGATAGAGGAAATTAGTTGACATGGCAAAATAAAAACAGGGGTGAGAAAATAAAAATATGCAGATGAGATGGATTGTCATTACGTGGAGTGACTACTGGTGGAGAGAGAGGCGAAGTACAAGAGGAGGGATGGAGGGCAGGAAGGAAAGGAGGAGAGGAAAAGTGCAGGAGGAAGAAAGAAGGGTGGGAGTCTTTACGTGGGAATTTTGTAAGAAGGTAGGCAGGGGAAAATACTGCTGGTTGATGGGCCTGTGAAAAGTAGGTAGTTAGGTTGGCCAGTAGGTAAGTAGGCTGGTAGGTAAAGAATCACTATGTATATGCATGAAGGAAGGTAGGTAAGTAGTAGACAGAAAGGCAAGTAATCTAGTAGACAGGTAGATGGTTAAATCGATATAAACAAAAGTGTGAGAGACAAAGGGAGACGTGGGAGGTCAAGGCCTTCTAAAATTAGAAGGCCTCTCCAATCCTCTTGTGACGTCAGCCGCGTAGGTCAGGGGCAAGGTGCGTGGTCAGGTAGCGATCTCTTTGTTGTGTGTGTGTGTGTGTGTGTGTGTGTGTGTGTGTGTGTGTGTGTGTGTGTGTGTGTGTGTGTGTTGTTTAAATATTATATATTAATAGACTTATTGGTACTCAATAATTTTATTCACGTGAAAAATTTACAATGGTAAAAGAAGAGTTACTACAAAAGAAACGTATGTAGTGACATCTGAAATCTGGCATGATTTATTATATATATATATATATATATATATATATATATATATATATATATATATATATATATATATAAATCATATACGTATTGGGGCTGTTATATTGGTGGTATATTGGGGCTGTTATATTGGTGGTATATTGGGGCTGTTATATTGGTGGTATATTGAGGCTGTTATATTGGTGGTATATTGGGGCTGTTATATTGGTGGTATATTGGGGCTGTTATATTGGTGGTATATTGGAGTTGTTATATTGGGGCTGTTATATTGGTGGTATATTGGGGCTGTTATATTGGTGGTATATTGGGGCTGTTATATTGGTGGTATATTGGGGCTGTTATATTGGTGGTATATTGGGGCTGTTATATTGGTGGTATATTGGGGCTGTTATATTGGTGGTATATTGGGGCTGTTATATTGGTGGTATATTGGGGCTGTTATATTGGTGGTATATTGGGGCTGTTATATTGGTGGTATATTGAGGCTGTTATATTGGTGGTATACTGCGATATTATATTGGGGCTGTTATATTGGTGGTATATTGGGGTGCTATATTGCTGGTATTACATTGGGGTGTTATATTAGTGGTATATTGGGGTGTTACATTGATGGTATATTGGGGCTGTAATATTGGTAGTATATTGGGGTGTTATACTTAGAATCTTACTGTGTATTGGGGTGTTATATTGATGGTATACTGGAGGTATTATATTGGGCCTCTTATATACGGGGTGAACAAGGTAATGCAGATTTCGTTTGAATTCGATTCAGTTTCTTTATAGAGGAAAGCTGTGGAGATATGTAGGAAAAATGAAGGGTTATATATTCCTCTCTTATCCAGCTCCAGCCACGTCTGTGTAATGGCTTTGGTCCTACACCCTAGCATGGCTAAGGCCTCATTTTTCTTATATTCAGTACAATTACGATGACTTAAAGCTTCTCACTGTACTCTCTACACTTTTCTGATAATAATGAACAGAAAATAATGTTGTACTTACCCTGCTGTTGCGATTTGGAGTGAACTGGTCGCGCTTAATGGCACGTAGCCACGTGGAGGCAAGTTCTTTATCTTACTTTTGGTCCATTTTTATAATTTCCCTTACATCTGGGAACACAACACATGTAAGGCATTATTACCTTAATAAAACATACAAATAATGTAAATATCAATATATAATACAATGTTTTTCCGTCCTTATTGTTATTGAACACACAGCGTGACCTCTCCCGACCATAGCTGACCCAACACTACCTGGACCTACCTACAAGTACGTCACGGCTTACCGTCCCCCCCACCACGAGGCCTTCTAATTTTAGAAGGCCTTGGTCCGACTCTCCTCTCCACACCGCGCTCTCAGCCCGCTGAACCTTTACTTGTATCGTCTATGTACTTCCTAAAAGTATTTGCTCGCCACATACAACTTGTGTAGACATTTGGCTATGAATTTAAACTAGACATACATCATTAAATAAAATCTCTTGCTTAAGTAGGAATATCATAATTCAGCAGTTAAATGAGTCCTTTATTTACACATATCATCACCATCAACAATTGGTTTACATGTATTATTAAACTGCCCACTTCACTTCTCACAGAAACAAAACCATTACATGTTACCATTCACATTACTATCAACCGCATCACTCCACCGACGTCCACTTTCTCATTATATTGCACTTAAAACATTACACTCACACTCTCTTCCATCACCACACTACAGTGCTGTCCCAGGCGATAAAATGCAGTACATCAATGTTTATGAGCAATGATGAAATTCTGACTATAAGTTAACAGGAGTATGATGATAATTGAGCCACCTGGGATAATATTTACAGGCTGTCTGGTTTTGTTACCTACCCTAACCTAACTTTACCTTACGTCAGTGTCTGTAGCTTCCTTTTTCTCCCTGTCTTTTTATTTTGATTTATGAGATCATTTAATTTTGCACAGAAATTATTTAGCAACGCATTTGTGGAAGCCCACAGTAGCATTCTTTGAATTTTTTCTATGTTATGACCTTCATTACAGTTGTTCATAGGAAGGAAGGCATCTTCATCCATCAATACATTAAGTGTTATCTCTGTGCCTATATTTCTTTGATTTACGGATTTTGCACCTTCTTCCTTTCTGCATCTCCTTGTATCTGGAGATTCTCTCAAGGAAGTAGTTGTTGAAAGATAGGAGGGACAGTTAGGCAACTTTGAAGGAACTGCCCCGTTCCTAAGTCTTGGCCTGCCTAATTTTGCTGTAAGTCTCCTCCCTGTTTTCTCATCAAAGTATGATGTTTCCCTCTCTATCTGCTCTGGCCGAAAGTGTAGTTCACACACCTGTACAAAGGTGGCTGCTGTAATTTATATATTTATTTTTTCATGCATGTATACGTTTGAGTAAAAAATAATAATGAGTGTAATTATATAACATCCCCAACATTAGGGAATATTGAACAATTTATAGTTCTAAAAAATTCTGTTGCTAACTTTAATACTACATCAGTCTGGTCATACGACTATTATAGGTATGCTATAACAAGAAACATCTGACACGTTCATCAAATAAAAAAAATATATATATATCGTTTTTAGGAGAACGCGCATTAGAGAAAATGGGAAATTAAAATGGGGGAACTATCGTTTTTTTTTAGTTGACATAATTACTGTCGCTAACGTTGGTTATAATGCATTATGCTGGTATTACAAATAGCAGAGGCAACATCCTGCATGCTATAACAAATACTACATTACTCAGATAAATAAATGAAAAATGAAGCTTTGTATCAAACGGAGAGTGCACTTTACAGAAAATGGAAAATTAGGCTATTTTAGTTCCTTGTTTACTAATGCAGTAAACTGATAATAATACGATTGTGATATGTATCAATGTCCATGTTATAACAAAGAACACCTGGAACATTCCTCAACTACTTGTATATCGGTGCATATATTATCTAATTTCTTTGAGTCGTCTAAAATGCGCTATAGGCTACTGTGACCCCGCGACCTCCGCCATTAAGGCTACCAAGGTCACCTCACTAACCCACCGCATGTTCACTTCGGGTCACCAAGTTTTTAACCCTTTCGTCAATATCTGGCAATCAACATATTATCTAAAGGTTAATAATCTTAGAATGTAATCATGGGACTATAAAAATAATACATTTACTTACCCTGCTGTACTGATTAGGTGACAAATTATCCCGTTTTATTGCCCTTGTCCACTCGTCCATAAGTTCCTTGTCTTTAGGAAACGAGAAAATACACACCGAGGGGCCATTTTCATAGTTTCCATTGCAGAATGGCACACAACACTTGCTTGGCATTATTGCAGATAGCAGTTAACAAGCCTGGGAGTCAAAGAAACCATGAATAATTCTAATGAATAAAGATACACAGGTGTGGTGTGCTACCGTCACGCTCCAATAAATCACACTGACGAGTTGCCAATTAGACTCGTGGTCGAGTTGCCAATACGGCATTGGAACTTGGAAGGACCTAAGGTCGTGATGTAGTGCTGACGTAGCAGAACATCTATCAGGCCTTCTCTCTCGGTGCCCTAGCTCAATCCCGCAAAGGGTGGCCGCAGACAAAATGCCTCGTAGTCGCTCTGTCACCCACCATTTGACTACCCTCCCCCCAACTCACCCCCCCTCCCTCATATACCTCTCAACTCCATAAATTAATCAATGTACAACATTTTAAACTAATATGTACAGTATGCTATACACCAAGGGCACAGCGTGGGAGCGGTGTGGTGGCGGTTGGTGGTTGGGGACCCAGGGGAGGGGGTAAGGTTTGGTGGTGACCTGCTAATCCCAACCCTTCCCCCATAATCTTGGGACTCCGGTCGCCGCAGCCTCCCTCTCCCGCACCCACACTCTGTAGCCTCACACTTGTATTTACAATGCGTTTTTCCTGGATGTATATGTAGATCACTATGTATAAGTTTTATGTGTGTACAAATGTATTACTGTTTGTGACCTCTGTTTCCTATTCCATTCACCGATCTTGTGTACGTGAATATGTATATACATATGGTATATATCAGTATGCTCAAACAAATTCCATGTAACTACATGCAGCAGCACTCTTTATACTCACTGTACAGTTTAATACATGTATTACTGTATATAAGATTACTAATTAGTCCACTTTAAAATTATTGACCAATCACACGTACAGTATATTGTAATCTAATATAATACATTAATAGGCTCGGGAAGATGACTACCTAAGTATCATCTTCCTTTTGAGATATTGTACAACTACTATTTTTATATGTACAGTATTGTGTATCTCAGTAAATGTATCAAATTCAAATTCTCCATTTAACTCCCACCGGTCTGTCCCCCATCTCTAGCCTCTCCTCGTTCACCTCATGGCCCACACCCGTCTCTTCCCTATCTCTACCCCCCCAAGTACCCTCTTCTTTCCCCTGAACACCCACTTCTCTCTCTCTCTCTCTCTCTCTCTCTCTCTCTCTCTCTCTCTCTCTCTCTCTCTCTCTCTCCTTCCTTACCCCCAAAGCCTCCCTCTCTCTTCCATTAACCCCCACCCCTCTTCCTCTCACCCCTTAACCACTGCCTTCCTACTTTTCTATCCCTGTCTTTAACTTATAGAATAGTTTTTGTTAATAACCTTCCCTATACCAAACAGCCACAAAAGGGCCGACAGGTCTACTGCGTTTGCTTTCCTTTGTACTCCTTTGTACCTGTATCCCTTGCCCCAACTCTTCCCTCTATCCGAGTCCTTTCTTCTCTATCCCCAACCCTCTCCCCCTACCCTCCACCCCTCTCATTCCCCTTACCCTCGTTGCCTTAACTCCCCCTTCTTCAACTCATTAACACCCCCCTCTCCCCTTCTCTCCTTTCACTCCCCTCTCACTCTTCTTAGTCTTTCTTTCCCCTCTCACGCTCCTTCTCACTCCCCCTCTCACACTCCTTCCCCGCCCCCTCCGGCTCACCGCTGAAGCATGTAGTGTAATTAATCCATCATAACCTCGCCCCCACTCTGCAGGAAAGAAGGCGGGGATTAACGAATATATACGATACCTCAACACGCGACGTCAACTTGGTGCTTGGTTAAACGTTGATGTGTCTTAATACAGGTGGTAATTACAAGGCAGGGGTGGCTAAGGGGGCATGGCAGGAAGTAGGTGAGGGTGTTTGTGGCGTTGGGGGTGTGTGGATGGTTGAGGAAGGAAGGAAAGATGAAAAGAAGAAGAGGAAGGAAGGAAAGAAGGGTGGGTAAGACTCTCTCTCTCTCTCTTATCCAAGAATAATTAAACAAAAATGAGATACACGTAAACAAAAGAACCACAACGTAACTTGAGATTGTGCATAAATGTCACTTGGTCCCGGTCGTGAAATTGTGTTGGTAAGATGTAGTCGTGATGCTGCATGACGTGAAGTGGGGGTGAGGGGTGGGGGAGAGAGGGGTGAAGAAGAGGAGGAAGAGAGGAGAAAAGGAAAGTAACGTCTGGAAACAGCAAGAAACAGAAAAAAAGAAAAAAAGAAAAAGACGTC
>NW_027643640.1:0-30000 GCF_032717465.1 Coenobita brevimanus
CCACCAACCCTAGATATCATCACTTTTTTTTTATCTGCATTTACCCTTAAACCCTTTTTCCCCATACAATCTCTCCACTTCAAAAACATTTCATCCTCCTCCCTTTAATTATTTGCAATCAACACCAAATCATAAGCATACAACAATTCCCACGAGAGTCCTTTTCTAAAGTCACGTGAAAGGGCTTCAAGTACCATGATAAACAACATGGGACTCAAGACTGACCCCTGATGCACACCAGCATTCACGGAAAACTCATCACTCAAATCTCCATTCACTCTCACCTGGGTGTGAGGACCCACATACATGGCCATAACCACCCTAACCAGCCACTCCTCCAAGCCAAGCTTTCTCATTGCCCACTTCACCACCTCTCTAGGAACTCTGTCAAAGGCCTTTTCCAAATCAACAAAAACGAAATAAAGATCTCTTCTCCTACCAATATATATTTTTCCTGAAGCTGTCGAACAATGAATATGGCATCAGTGGTCCCCCTACCTGGCATAAACCCAAACTGCATCTCATCAATATTCACTCTTTCTCTAATCATACCTTCTAAAACTCTCTCCATTACCTTCATTATCTGATCTAAAAGCATTATACCTCTGTAATTTCCTCGTTCCAGGGCATCACTTTATACACATTTACAATTACGCACTTCAGCCAATCATCTGGGACAACACACTCATAAATAATCCTATTTATCGGGTCAGTGACTAAACTCACCCCTATATTGCCTGAGGCCTTCAACATTTCGGCAGTCAACCCAGACACACCTGCTTCCTTCCCCACCCTCATCCTGCCTATTGCCTCACTCACAATAGCAGTATCAATCAAAGGCCAAGGGCCAGACACTGGATCTGCTGGCTCCAAACCTTCCCTGTCCCAGTCAAACTCCTCATTCAACAACCGGTTATAATGCTCTCTCCATGCATCTTTAATATCCTCACTGTTCACCACTACCTTTCCTTCATCATTCTTCACACACTGCTCACCTATGATATCCCGATTATCCCTCTTCACCTGACCTGCCACCCTAAATATATTTTTCCTTTCCCCATGATTTAGGTTATCAAGTAATTGTCTCTGTGACTCAGACTTTGCCCTGTATACCTCTCTCCTAGCCCTACGCTTGGCAGCCAAATATTCCTCTTTGCTACCACCCTTCTTCCATTCCCGGAAAAGCCTTCTTTTCTCCTTAATTGCAGCTTCTACACCCTCATCCCACCACGAAGTTACTTTATGTCTTGGTGGTCCTCTTGTCCAGCCGCATGTTACATCAGTAACTCTCAAGAAATATTTCTTGAGGGCTCTGTACTGTTCATTAACGCCTCTGTCTACAGCTCCCTATTCAGCCACCACTCTCCTCAACTCGCTATAGAAGGCATCCCTTACTACTTGGTTTTTCAGCTTCCATATTTTCCTCCTAGGTACATAAGTCCTCTTTTTCATCACTTGTTCTTTAAGCACCATATCACAAATCAATAGTTTGTGCTGCTGCACACACTCCTCACTTCCTATAACTTTAACATCCCTCACTAACCTCCTATCGGCCCTCCTAACCAGAAAATAATCTATCTGACTGCTATTTCCCCCAGACTCATACGTAATTAACCTACTGTCTCTTTTCCTAAAATATGTGTTGCAGACAATCATGTCCGTTGCCTCCCCAAACTCGAGTATCCTTTCCCCTTCTGCATTCCTTAGACCATATGCACATCCCCCATGCACTCCTTCATAACCTTGTGCTGCTTCACCTACATGACCATTTAAGTCCCCTCCCAAAATCACTATCTCATCATCCCGCATACCACCCACTACACGTATTAAATCATCCCAAAATCTATCTTTCTCTGATTCATCCAATCCTGGCTGTGGAGCATATGCCGATATAATCACAGCTATCTTTCTTTCCAACAGAATTTTCACTACCAATATCCTACGCTTACTCTCAAAACATTTATAACATATTCCACCCATTTCTCCGCAACCATCACACCAACACCTCCATATCCGTCTGTCCCCCCCTGCCAAAACAACTTATAGCAACAGTCCTTCCCAACAATCTTTCTGGCTGATCCACCCCTGTACCGGACTTCATGCCAACACGCCACATCCACCCACCTCCTACTGAATGCCTCAACGACTTCCCCTGCTCTTCCCCTCAAACTTCCCACATTCCATGAACCCACCCTCATCCCCATGGATGATTTACTGTCCTCAGGCTTGCTTTGAAGCTTATTTTGTTTTGTCATCTTCAGTATTAATAAAGGGGGAGAGACACAGCACAGGTCCCACTCACTGCACAGTCCCAGGTCCAGGCAATGGATCTGGGACCCCTAGCCCACCAGCTTACCAGTGGCTGTGGTAGTGGCCTCGGGGCACCCTGCCAGGACAGCTGCAGGGACGCCCTCCAAGCGCGTCTTGGCACTGCAACTATCCCGCCATTATACACCCACTGATAGGGCAGCCTCCTGGGGCGCTACTCCCAGGTTCGGGCCCCTCTCTATTGGGCAGAAGTGGCAGCCTGGGAACCGCAATGCCCTGTACCCTCTTGCACAGGCCAGAGCCCCATCTCGCCCTGGACCCATGATCTATGCCGGCGGAACCCCCGCCACGCCTCCCCCCATAAGTCCACCACTAGGTAACGGGGGCGAAGTTTTCTGGCCGCATGCCCTTGCTGGCGCCAACCCCTGTAACGTAGTGGGATACGTTGTGTGAAATGTAAAGTGCATGTGGTGTAGTGCATAGATAGTTAGAGGAAATGTTTGGGAGAGTATGCTGGTCTACTCTCCATGTTACTGTCACATTGAAAAGGTCAGCAAAGGGGGATGGTTAGATAGCTAGTGAAACAGGAGCTCCAGCTCTCCCTATCACCAGCATTCCCATTCCCCTCGGGAGTACTACCCTGTTCGGCCCGTGCTACGGCCTCCTCCTGTGTGTGGATAGTTATGCCTGTGTTGTGGTATCAGGATTTCAGGGGCTTGAATGATGTGTGGGGATGTGGCCCATTAGGCATGCCATTGAGACTTAGAGTAGTTCTCGTTATTCTTAAAGTAGTTATTATTATTACTATTATTATTATTTGTGGTAGGCGGGGGTGCTCACCATCCACTCACTCGATGTAGTGCTGTTCTCGGGTGTCTGCCCTTTCCTCTCCATCCTTCTTTCCTTCTATGCTCTTCTGTCTTTCTTTCCTTCATTCTTTCCTTGTCCTTCTGCTTACGGGTGACTTTACACTCCCTCTTCTGTCTTTCTTACCTTCATTCTTTCCCCTTCCTTCAGCCTGTGGGTGACTTCACTTAGTGACAAGTCAAATGGTTTCCTGTGCACCAGGAAACCATTTACTATGCTGGGTTGTAACCATACAACAAGATTTTGGCGCCTGGTGGGTTAGTGGGTAATTGTGATGTTCCAATTGGATTGAGCTGGTGAAGGTTTATATCCAGGGGGTGGTTGGGGTTGATTGCTTTTATAATGCCACTCAGGGATGAGTGAGGCTGGTCACTCTCATCTTAAATGTCGTGACCAGTTGCCTAGCCCTGGGCTCCTATGCTCCACATGGGTCAATGTAGGATTGGATGATGGATGGATGGATGAATTGTTATTAAAAACATCTTGCATTTGGTATTGCCAAGTTATTTAACTCATGTTGTCTCCTGATGATAATGTTCTTGCTGCCAACAAGCTACTTTTGTTAATCAAGGTTGGAAAGGAAAGAACTAATGTATAGTATATTTTCAGGTGTGCGAGTTGACTGAGCCATAGAAACCTCCTACAGAGAGGGAGCAGGGGGGGAGAAGAAAGGCAAATTAATACCAAACAGCTGCCACGTTAATACCAGCCAGCTGCCTGGACTGGAAACCAGAAGTTCACTTTCTCCTACGGTCCACCATCCTCCTCATTTGGCATAGGGAGTTGAGGGAGAAGGAAGGGGAGACTGAGGATAAGGTAGGAATGGAGAGGTATATGAGAGGGGGGGATCAGTGAAATGGCAGGAGATAGGGTGACTTGGAGGCAATTTGTTTGTGGCCACCCCTTACAGGATTAAGGCGTCCTGCTATAGGTAGACAGGTATACCCTTTCTCAGGAAACATGAATGCGAGAATTTTACAAAGCCTTTGCCAAAATCGGAACACGAGTGACCGTGTGAAGGATTAAGAGGTCCCCTCGGGATTCTGGACCTTCCTCCTTCCCTCTTCCGTTTTCTTTCCTCTACACACACACACACACACACACACACACACGACGCTTAAATAATAAAACAATGTGTAGCCTCTATTTATCTGTCAGTGTTCTGATATCGGTCCATATGAGGAGGGATGGAGGGTGGGAGTGGCCCGGGTCGGAATGTGGGGAGGGGTTGGGAAGCCATGAAAGATGAAGAAAAATTATTTTATTTTATTTTATTGTTTTATTACTATTCTTTATGAAAAAACATAAAGTGCTTTACAATAGTATTACTGATCGAAGGATCAACAGTAGCATTTCCTTTATAAATATTCATTATATTCTAAAATTTACATTGAAAATACAATCTCTCTCTCTCTCTCTCTCTTTCTCTCTCTATCACTCGATATTCATGTCTCCCTCATCTAAACCTTCTTCTTCACTGGTGGAATCCCCCTCCCCCCATCCCGTTAATCCGATCCCTCCTCTTCCCTATAGGTTACTCAGCTATCACTATGAAAAAACATATACACACACACACACACACACACACACACTGACACACACACACACACGACGCTTAATTAATAAAACAATGTGAAGCCTCAATTTATCTATCAGTGCCCAGCAGGGGCGCACCAAGGAATTTTCTAAGGGGGGTCCCCATTTGCCAGTTTCCTGAAGTTTACATATAAGTTTTATAGTTCTAAGTTATATATATATATATATATATATATATATATTCTGATAGAATGATAGATTTTTTGGTAGGTCGTCAGTTATTTAAAGAAACGTGTTTGTTTATATATATCGTTTTAACAAAGTAACAAAGAACAAGCCATTCAGTCTCAACCCTATTCTGTCCAGATTTCTAATCACGGCACAAAGACGGAGAGAAACAAGGGACAGGTGAAGTGGGAAGTCCTTAGGGATAGGGAAGGAATTTTGGGTAAGGAAATAGAGGTGACAATGGGAAACGGATTGCCGATCCCAGCTCATGTGTATGTGTGTGTGTGTGTGTGTGTGCAAATTTTGTGTATGTGGGCAAAAAGCTAGGTGAAGAGAGGGGATGGAGATGGATAGGAAGGCAGGAAGGATGATGTTTTGAGTTCAGGGGGGGTGGTGTGCCCAGATATCGGTCCATATGAGGAGGGATGGAGGATGGGAGTGGCCCGGGTCGGAATGTGGGGAGGGGTATGGTAAGCCAATGAAATAGCCATGAAAGATGAAGAAAAATTATTTTATTTAATTTTATTGTTTTATTACTATTCTTTATGAAAAAAAAATGTTATGAAAAAACATAAACTGATTTACAATAGTTTTACTGATCGAATGATCAACAGTAGCATTTCCTTAATAAATATTCATTATACTCTAAAATTTCCCTTGAAAATACAATCTCTCTCTCTCTCTCTCTCTCTCTCTCTCTCTCTCTCGATATTCATGTCTCCCTCATCTAAACCTTCTTCTTCACTGGTGGAATCATTCGCCACGTTAATGACGAATTCTTCGACCATGTGATTGCGCACAATGTCATTTCTGATATATTCCTGTTCTAGCTTTCTCGTATGCTCCATACATTTTTGCCAGTTTTCTGGTGTCACTTTCCTCACTGCATTTCTTGTGATGCTAGAGAGAGAGAGAGAGAGAGAGAGAGAGGTGAGGAGTGACCACCTGTCCCCTGGGAATGACCAGCCCCCCCCCCTCTCTCTCTCTCCCTCTCTCTCTCTCTCTCTCTCTCTCTCTCTCTCTCTCTCTCTCTCTCAAGGTTCTGTAGTAGTGAATAATAATGCCAATGCAAATTATAACTTAACTGTGATATAAGTATTATAAAATAAATGAAACATTGGAATATATTTATTGAGAACAACTACAAGAAGTCCCCTCGAGACGTCAGCATGTGGAACTGTCATTAATTCCCTGTGGACCAATTAACGTTCACCTTCATACATGTCTACACTCTTCTGCCACAATATTCGCCATAGATTCCACAATATTTCTCCTCATCTTTACTTTCCAATACAAAGCATACCATTAGTAATGATAATGATTGCACACACACACACACACACACACACACACACACGAGAGAGAGAGAGAGAGAGAGAGGGTAGATGGGGGAGGGAGGAGGGAGACAAGAAAAAAAAAAGTTGCATCCAAAAACAGGAACCACAGTTCATATTGACCTGTGAGCATAGCGGGTCACTTATACCCATTCATTGATTGTGTGTGTGTGTGTGTGTGTGTGTGTGTGTGTGTGTGTGTGTGCGCCTCTTGCCATCAGGCCTTGTCCCTGGCCAGCCTGTATTCCCACAGGTCGTTAAATCATATGCCTTCGGCCTTTGACAGTGACTTTGGAGTAAAATAGACGATATTCTACATTCGTTTTTCCTGAGACAGACTATAGTGTAGATTTATTCAAACCAGAGACCAGTATCTCATTTTGGTGTGTGTTAGATTTTTTCCTGAGCAGATAGATGATGATTGGATGACATTTGTATGGGGGAGTACATGATGAGGGTTGACAGCACTTATTTAACTTGAAAAGTTGGATGGATTATTGGATGGTTTTTATGAAATGCATGTGTGTGGATAGTTATGCCTGTGTTGTGGTATCAGGATTTCAGGGGCTTGAATGATGTGTGGGGATGTGGCCCATTAGGCATGCCATTGAGACTTAGAGTAGTTCTCGTTATTCTATCTATCTATCTATCTATAGCCCGACGCCCTAATCCCGCAAAGGGTGGCCGCAGACAAAACGCCTCCAAGTCACTCTGTCACCCACCATTTGACTACCCTCCCCCCAGCTCACCCCCCCCTCCCTCATATATCTCTCAACTCCATCCCTCCATCTCATCCTCGGTCTACCCCTCCCTCTCCCTCCCTCCACCTCACCTACATACACCCTCTTAGTCAGTCTTTCATTCTCCATTCTCTCCACATGTCCAAACCACCTCAGTGTATTTCTCCTAATCTTCTCAACCACATCCACATCTACCCCACAACGTTCCTTCACTTCTTCATTCGTCAACCTGTCCCTCCACGTCACTCCACATGCTCCTCTCAAGTAACTCATTTCCACTGCTCTCACTCTTGACTTGTTCCCCTCTTGCAAGGTCCACGCCTCGCTTCCATATGTCAGGGTAGGGATCACAATGCCATCATGCAGTGACTTCTTAACTTCGATACTCACCTCCCTATTTCTCATCACTGCTTTCAGTGTACCAACAACCTTCCTTCCCTGCTGTACCCTTTCACACACTTCATCCCCCAAAGTTCCATCCTTACTCATCACACTACCCAAGTACTTGAATGCACTCACATTCTCCATATCCTCACCATCCAATCTCACTGCACACTCTGTGACTTCATTCCTCTCAAACACCATAACTTTACTTTTGTTTACATTAACTGTCAGCTTCCTCCTCCTACACACTGTCCCAAATTCATTCACCAAACCTTGCAACTCCCATTCATCTTCACTCAACAATACTGTATCATCAGCAAACAGCAATAACAAAGTAGTTATTATTATTACTATTATTATTATTTGTGGTAGGCGGGGGTGCTCACCATCCACTCACTCGATGTAGTGCTGTTCTCGGGTGTCTGCCCTTTCCTCTCCATCCTTCTTTCCTTCTATGCCCTTCTGTCTTTCTTTCCTTCATTCCTTCCTTGTCCTTCTGCTTACGGGTGACTTTACACTCCCTCTTCTGTCTTTCTTTCCTTCATTCTTTCCCCTTCCTTCAGCCTGTGGGTGACTTCACTTAGTGACAAGTCAAATGGTTTCCTGTGCACCAGGAAACCATTTACTATGCTGGGTTGTAACCATACAACAAGATTTTGGCGCCTGGTGGGTTAGTGGGTAATTGTTATGTTCCAATTGGATTGAGCTGGTGAAGGTTTATATCCAGGGGGTGGTTGGGGTTGATTGCTTTTATAATGCCACTCAGGAATGAGTGAGGCTGGACACTCTCATCTTAAATGTCATGACCAGTTGCCTAGCCCTGGGCTCCTATGCTGCACATGGGGCAATGTAGGATTGGATGATGGATGGATGGATGAATTATTATTAAAAACATCTTGCATTTGGTATTGCCAAGTTATTTAACTCATGTTGTCTCCAGATGATAATGTTCTTGCTGCCAACAAGCTACTTTTGTTAATCAAGGTTTGAAAGGAAAGAACTAATGTATAGTATATTTTCAGGTGTGTGAGTTGACTGATCCATGGAAACCGCCTACAGAGAGGGAGCAGAGGGGGAGAAGAAAGCCAAATTAATACCAACCAGCTGCCACGTTAATACCAGCCAGCTGCGTGGACTGGAAACCAGAAGTTCCCTTTGTCCTACTGTCCACCATCCTCCTCATTTGGCATAGGGAGTTGAGGGAGAAGGAAGGGGAGACTGAGGATAAGGTAGGAATGGAGAGGTATATGAGAGGGAGGGATCAGTGAAATGGCAGGAGATAGGGTGACTTGGAGGCAATTTGTTTGTGGCCACCCCTTACAGGATTAAGGCGTCCTGCTATAGGTAGACAGGTAGTGTAGATTTATTCAAACCAGAGACCAGTATCTCATTTTGGTGTGTGTTTGATTTTTTGCTGAGCAGATAGATGATGATTGGATGACATTTGTATGGGGGAGTACATGATGAGGGTTGACAGCACTTATTTAACTTGAAAAGTTGGATGGATTATTGGATGGTTTTTATGAAATGCATGTGTGTGGATAGTTATGCCTGTGTTGTGGTATCAGGATTTCAGGGGCTTGAATGATGTGTGGGGATGTGGCCCATTAGGCATGCCATTGAGACTTAGAGTAGTTCTCGTTATTCTTAAAGTAGTTATTATTATTACTATTATTATTATTTGTGGTAGGCGGGGGTGCTCACCATCCACTCACTCGATGTAGTGCTGTTCTCGGGTGTCTGCCCTTTCCTCTCCTCCATCCTTCTTTCCTTCTATTCTCTTCTGTCTGTCTTTCCTTCATTCTTTCCTTGTCCTTCTGCCTACGGGTGACTTTACATTCCCTCTTCTGTCTTTCTTTCCTTCATTCTTTCCCCTTCCTTCAGCCTGTGGGTGACTACACTGAGTGACAAGTCAAATGGTTTCCTGTGCACCAGGAAACCATTTACTATGCTGGGTTGTAACCATATAACCAAATTTTGGCGCCTGGTGACTTAGTGGGTAATTGTGATTTTCCAATTGGATTGAGCCGGTGAAGGTTTATATCCAAGGGGTAGTTGGGGTTGATTGCTTATGTAATGCCACTCAGGGATGAGTGAGGCTGGTCACTCTCATCATAATTGTCGGGACTAATTACCTAGCCCCGGGCTCCTATGCTCCACATGGGGCAATGTAGGATTGGATGATGGATGGATGGATGAATTATTATTGAAAACATCTTGCATTTGTTATTGACAAGTTATTTAACTCATGTTGTCTCCAGATGATAATGTTCTTGCTGCCAACAAGCTACTTTTGTTAATCAAGGTTTGAAAGGAAAGAACTAATGTGTAGTATATTTTCAGGTGTGTGAGTTGACTGAGCCATGGAAACCGCCTACAGAGAGGGAGCAGGGGGGGAGAAGAAAGCCAAATTAATACCAACCAGCTGCCACATAAATACCAGCCAGCTGCCTGGACAGGAAACCAGAAGTTCCCTTTCTCCTACGGTCCACCATCCTCCTCATTTGGCATAGGGAGTTGAGGGAGAAGGAAGGGGAGACTGAGGATAAGGTAGGAATGGAGAGGTATATGAGAGGGGGGGATCAGTGAAATGGCAGGAGACAGGGTTATTAGAGTACTTATTATTATTACTATTATTATTATTTGTGGTAGGTGGGAGCGCTCACCATCCACTCACTCGATGTAGAGCTGCTCTCGGGGGTCTGCCCTTTCCTCTCCTCCATCCTTCTTTCCTTCCATCCTCTTCTCTCTTTCTTTCCTTAATTCTTTCCTCATCCTTCTGCTTACAGGTGACTTTACACCCCCTCTTCTGTCTTTCTTTCCTTCATTCTTTCCCCTTCCTTCTGCCTGTGGGTGACTCTACACTGAGTGACAAGCCAAATGGTTTCCTGTACACCAGGGAAACATTTACTGTGCTGGATGGTAATCATATAACGAAATTTTTGTGCCTGGTGACTTAGTGGGTAATTGTGATGTTCCAGTTGGATTGAGCTGGTGAAGGTTTATATCCAAGGGGTGGTTGGAGTTTATTGCTCACGTAATGCCATTCAGGGATGAGTGAGGCTGGTCACTCTCATCTTAAATGTTAGGACCAGCTTGCCTCATTGGCCGGTGTAGGATTGGATGATGGATGATTTATTTTTATCATCATTATTATTATTATAATATAACTTGGAATGTAAGGGGAGCAAATGATGAGGTGAAAGAGAGAGAGATTGTCCAGGTGCTTGAGGATGCGAAAGTGGATGTATGTGGAATAACTGAAACAAAATAGAGAGGAGAAAGTGTGAGAGAATGGGAGTATGGATGGGGTATATGTGCAGGAGTAGGTGAGAATGAGAGGGCAAAGGAAGGAGTATGTATAGTTGTGAGTAAAAGATGGAAGAGGAGCATAAGACAGTATGGATCAGTTGGATCAAGGATTGTGTGGGTAAAGTTGAAAGTTGGAATACAAATGTGGGCGATTGTGTGTGTGTATGCGCCAACGCAAGATCGTGCTAGAAGAGTGAGAGAAGAGTTCTGGACAAATGTAGAAGTGTGCATGGAAAAGTTTGGAAGGAATGAGGGAGTGTTTTTGATTGGTGATATGAATGGTAAAGTTGGGAATGTGAAGGTGGATGGAATAGTTGGTGAGTGGGGTGTGCCTGCTGAGGTAGATGAGAATGGGAGTGCGTTAGTGGACATTTGTGCTGGGAGGGGGTTTTTGATAGCCAATACCCTCGTCAGGCATAAAATGATCCACAGGTATACATGGCGAGTGATGAGAAGGGTGGGTGGTGAACTGAGTGAAAGGAAGGCAATGATTGATTATGTGTGTGTGGATGAAAGGATGCGAAGATGTATATTGGATGCAAGAGTTTATAGAGGTTGGGGGAGTGGACTTTCTGACCACTACTTGGTGGTGGCCAGAATTAAAGTTCAAGTAAGATGGAGGAATAGAAGAAGGGAAAGAAGAGAGGAAGGAGTAGTTGCAAGGAGAGTGGAAAGGTTACAAGAGGATGAGAAAAAGGCAGAGTATAAGAGAGAAGTGGAGGAACGATTGGGCAAATATGAATTGGAGCATATGGGGGACGTGGAAGGTGTGTGTTGAATATTTACAGAAGAAATATGTGCAGCATCTGATGTGGTGTGTGGAAGGAAGAGAAGACGGAGGGAGGTGCAAGGAACAGCGTGGTGGACTGAAGAGGTGAAACGGGCTGTGGCACAAAAGAAGAAAGCATACAATGAATGGATGAGAAATAGGGGCGTGGAAGAAGTTGAGAGGCGGAAGAGAGAGTTATATGTGGAAAGAAAGAGAGAGGTGAAAAGATTAGTAAGAGAGAGTAAGAAGAGAGTGGATGAGGAGTTTGGAAGGAATTTGGATGTAAAGTGGAGGGACTGTAAGAAAATGTTCTGGAAAGAGGTGAAAAGAGTAAGACAGGGTAGAAGTGAAGTTAGCAGGGGAGTGAAAGATAAAAATGGTAGATTACTAGTGGAGAAGGGAGAAAAAGTGAGCAGATGGAGAGAACACTTTAAGGAATTGTTGAACTTGGAGGATGGAAGTAATGCGAGTATAAGTGGCTGGGGAATGGCTGGGAGAAGGAGGGAGGTGAGAAGACAGGAAGAAATCAGTAGGATAGAAGTTGTGGAAGCAATGAAGGAAGTTAAATCAGGGAAAGCCCCAGGAATTGATGGAGTGTGTGGTGAAATGCTTAAGCATGGGGGAGAGATAGTAGTAGAATGGATGTGGAAGGTGTGCAGATTGGCCTGGGAGGAAGGTAGAGTCCCGGAGGATTGGAAGTCAGGTATAATTATTCCCTTGTACAAAGGAAAAGGGGAAAAAGAAGTGTGTGGTAATCATAGGGGCATTTGTCTTCTTAGTATAATAGGAAAAGTGTATGGTAGGATACTTATTGACAGAGTTAGAGAAAGAACAGAGAAATTAGTTGGAGAAGAACAGGGAGGCTTTAGGAAAGGAAGAGGTTGTGTAGATCAGATATTCATTCTCAGATTTTTAGTGGAAAAGTTTCTAAAGAAGGGAAAGAAGTTGTATTCGACTTTCATGGATTTGGAGAAAGCATATGACAGGATAGACTAGGATTGTGGAAAGTGTTAAGAATATATGGAGTAGATGGGATGTTGTTGAATGCTGTGAAGAGTATGTACGATGGTGCGAAGGCTGCAGTGCGTGTGGATGGTGAACTAAGTGATTTTTTCTCTTTGAAAGTTGGGTTGAAACAGGGATGTGTCATGTCTCCATGGTTGTTCAATCTGTACATGGATGGGGTAATAAAAGAGGTACAAGGTAGGGTAGTGGATGTTGGAGTGGCCCTGGTGAGAGGGGATAGTGTTTGGAAACTCCCTGTACTGTTGTTTGCAGATGATACTGTGTTGTTGAGTGAAGACGAAGGGGAGCTGCAAGGCTTGGTGGATGAGTTTGAGAGAGTGTGTAAGAAACGGAATCTAAAGGTGAATATAGGAAAGAGTAAAGTGATGGTCTTTGAGAGAGGTGAAGTCAGTGAATCTACAGCGAGGTTGGATGGTGAGGAATTATAAAATGTGAGTACGTTTAAGTACTTGGGTAGTGTGATGAGTTAAGGATGGAGGTTTGGAGGGTGAAGTGCTTGAAAGGGTACAGCAGGGAAGAAAGGTTGCTGGTTCTTTGAAAGCAGTGATAGAAACAGGGAAGTGAGCATGGAAATGAAAAATTACTACATGACAGTATTGTGATACCAACTCTAACGTACGCAAGTGAAGCTTGGACGTTGTTGGAAGGACACAAGTCAAGAGTGAGAGCCGTGGAAATGAGTTATTTAAGAGGAGCCTGTGGAGTCACATGGAGAGACAGGCTGACGAATGAGGATATAAAGGAGCGTTGTGGTGTTGATGTGGATGTGATAGGAAGCGTTATGAGGAACACACTGAGGTGGTGTGGCCAGGTGGAGAGGATGGAGGGTGAAAGACTGACGAAGAGAGTGTATGTGAGTGAGGTGGAGGGGGAAAGAGGGAGGGGGAGGCCGAGGATGAGATGGAGGGATGGGGTGGAGAGGTATATGAGAGAGGGAGGTGTGAGTTGGGAGCAGGGGAGTGAAATGGCGGGGGACAGGGCGACTTGGAGGCGATTTGTTTGTGGCCACCCCAAACGGGATTGAGGCGTCTGGCAATATATAGATAGATTATTATTATTATTATTATTATTATTATTATTATTATAACCAGTTAAAGTACCTCATCTTACATGGGGGGGAAAGTGCAGGATTTTTTTTTTTCTTTTGGCTGTGACATCTTTTATTTTGCCAAAGGGACCTGTAGTATGGGGCCTTCTGCTGATGTCATATAGTTTATACTTGCTACCACCAGACTGTTTTATTCATATTAGGAGACAGCCCTCTCTGTGAAGAAATTAAGTCTATCTACAACCCCGTTTCCTACTACCTATTTATCTAAACTGCTATCTTTTCATATTCAGCCTTGAGTAGTAACAAAAGAGTAACACAAGAATAATTCTAGTCATTAAGAATTATGTAAATAATGCAGAACCATAGGATTGTCATGTTCTGCTGCAGTCCACAATCTTCCTTTCTGGGAATAAGGAAGTACATGAGGGACTATTACCAGGGAATTGAGCCAGACAAATGATGTAAAATGGATTTGTTCTTATTTGTTCTCGTGTACTAGTAGCTGTAGTAGTTGCAACCCCAGGCCCATCCGAATATGAATTCAGTGGATGGCAGGCTGAGTTACCCTTCTGTAGTCCACCTTTCTCCTGTTGGGGGATAGGGAAGGCAATCTCCCCCCTTTCATCCTAGTAGTGCCACTCCAGCACCAATACATTAAGAGTTAACTAAGATCTGTATTGAACACCTCCACAGACAAAGAGTTAAATTATCAACAGAGCTGAGATTATCTCCTAAAAACCTGCCACATTTTCAGGGGCTGCCTGTGAAACTTGTGTTGATGTTTCCGTTGTTGCTGTGTTGGTGTTACCACTGCCGACGGGGTTAGTGATCCTGCGATTGATGTTGATGCTGCAATGGGGTTAGTGATGCTGCGATTGATGTCGATGCTGCGATGGGCAACAATGCTACACTGGGGTTGGTGCTGCAGGCTCCTTGTGACACAGTGGCCTTTAACCTGTGGGGAAATTAACTGGTCAGAAGAGGTTACCCTAGGCCATCTGTCTTCAAATCTTATCTACTGCTGCTATTACACCTACCACTACAACTACGGCTATTACCGCCCTTCTGAAAAGTGAGTTAGAAAATTTTTGGTTTGTCCACCTTGACTTGGCAAAGATTTGTGTCATTTGCAGGCCAATCCCCAAAGCCCTGAAGCATAGTAAGACAAGGATGGCAATACTGACTTTGCATCCTTTCTAAATCACTCTTAGCCAAGTTGAGATGTACAGAGTATTACAGTTGCTCCCCTACTTATGAAATTTTAATTGAGAATTCCTCACCCCATCCTTGGGTGGGAAAAGGAGGCAGAGCTGTTGATAATGATAATGCCTAATGATGAGAGCTAATGATAATGCCTATAGTAGGGTCAAATAAAAAAGTCCCGTGACCGTGGCTTTGAAAGGAAGGTTTTATTATATTTTCATGATCTTTAGATGTTAATTAAACATTTTAGCTCCCATGTCCCTCTCAAAATGGTGGGCTAACTCTGTTAGAGGAGAAATTCCAAGATGGCTGACATTCAATGATAAGCAAAAAAGGCAAAAACAAAATATCACATACTTCCTTAAAATTATGACTCAAAGCCAAGGATAAATTAATGTTGAAAATTACATTTTTACTGATTTACGAATATATGATATTGAGATGTAACGTCATATTTGGATTATATCATCATTTTTGCATTTTTTCATCAAAGGCATCTGATCAGGTTGAAACCGGTGTCAAATAAAATCATCTGTCATAAAGAAGCAAAATATACAATTGATTTGTGTGTGTTTGTGTGTGTGTGTGTGTGTGTGTGTGTGTGTGTGTGTGAGTGCTTACATGTGTTATATTTCCAAGATTACTTGATCTTGAACACAGGCCATATTGCAATTAATTTCAGACATATTACATTATAAAAAGTTCAAATAAATATTTACATTTATAGATGAATATGTACTTATTATTAACAAGTCACATGAAAGGCAAGAGTCACCTAAATATCCTCATCTGAGTCAGTTGACTGTCCAAACTCACTTTGGCCATCATCAGTTTCACTGCCACTTTCCTCGCCATCACAATCTGTTCGTCTTCTCTGTGGATCCCTGTCTTCTCTAGCAGCACACTGAGCTTGCTGTATCAGAGGTGGAAGGGTGTGACGAATTGGTCGACACCTCCCACTCCTTAGTTCCCAACCATGGGAAATAGGAGATGGGTGGTCTTTGTTTCTGAAATGTATCTGACAGGAAGTGATGTAGTTGGTTCTCTGTAAATGGTTTGATAGCGAATCCTGGTCAGGTGGAAGAGTGACGGTACTTTTCCTCTTTTGTTTCCTCCACTTTGATGCCCTTGCTGTCCACATGAGATGCCAGCACTTTCTCCATATATTTTTGTCAACACAAATGTTTCCATTTCCCTTTTAGTGTCATCGTCCAGATTTAAACACTTTCCTACATTCACCAAAAGTTCTTGGGCTTCAGGGTCTTCAAAAAGCTTCTTCATGACTGATTTTTTGCCATGGCCGTAAAAGCCAGAAGTGTGATCGCTGCCTGTGATGATGTGAGCAGCTATGATGACCTTTGCAATTTCTGGCTCAAGCATGTTTCGACAGCTGATGTGAGCTCTCTTTCGCTTTATGTATAGTTCACCTTGGATATCATGAGAAACAAACGCTGCTAGAACATAGACATCCGTGTCTTCACTGTCAACAATGACAGGTGCTGTGATGCCATTGCTGCGCAGCTTGGCATATGCAGAAAATATCATTGTGTCTGCCTCTGCATGGGAAAATGCAAAGTCTTCTTTTTCCTCATTCAATTCTAGGAATGTTGCATTGCCGCCTTCACAGTACAAGAACTTTTTTCTGACTTCACTTTGCGACAAGAAATCTTTTATCATAATTTGCAGTCTCCTTTTGTTACTTTCATTTGTCATGACAGACTGAAGGTCACTTTGATTCGGGAATTTTTCTTGGAGCTTTGGATATTTCTTTGGCTGTCTCCTGTGTTTAGCGATTCGGCGGTCATGCTCATCATCTTTGATTGAGTGGGATAAATCATATCTGTCATTCACCAGAATAATGGTGGTGGCACGGGGATGTCTAGAGATGATTAGGTCATGTATTTTTGTGAGATAGTGAATCCATCTATAACGATCCCCATCCCGTCTCTTAGCCTCTCGGTCTTCTGCTGTTGGGGATGCAAGTCTCCAGATCATGCCCATGTCAATGATGCTGACATAGTCATCTAGGGTGGCTGATGTTGGTTCAAGGCTGAAGTAATCAAGAAGCTTGCTTTTTGCTGTTTTTCTCATGGAACCATCGGCATTGAATAACGACAAACTCTCCTCGGTCACCCTTCCACTCAAAACTCTTTCAAGGTCAACGGCACCCGACCCTTCTACAAGACTCAACAATGCCGCTAACCCTGACCTTTCCATGTCAGTCATCTTCATCTGTGCACTTGATTGTCCACAAATTTTAATACTGTCAAAATTTTTCCTCTTTCTTGTGTCGATTCTTGCACTAATGTTTTTTGATTTTGAGAAAATCCGCTCCTCAAAAAGTGTCCAAATCTGGTCTCTGGCTTCTGGGAGAGCGGCTTTGGTGTCATCGATTACATCTTGTGGAGCAATGATGCCTGATTGGAGTGATCTTAGTGTTGGATTTGAAGTGTCGAATGGGTCGACATTGAAGTCTTGAAGACATGCAAGCAAGTCTTGAACAGCTTCTTCATCCATCTTTAATCTTGCAGGTTGACACTCCTTGTGTCTTCTATTTCGTCGCTTACAGTTGAGACTTTTGTTAAGTGCAGACTTAATTCTTGCAATATTGTTAGCATTTCTTGTGGTTGAGAACAACTGCTTTTCATTTTGCAAAAGATTAAGCCACCCTTGTTTTAACTTCGAGTTTAGGTTCATTGTTGTCTCAATCCACATGTCAAGTGGCATGCAAGAATAAGGAAGACCTGACATTGATTGAGCAAAATTTTGGTTAAACCATGATTTTTGGGTCTCTGGTAACGTAGATAGCATTGCCCAGAAATCTGACAAATAGCGTGCGTACTCGTTGTTGTTGTATGCTAGCAGTCCAGGTAGCATATCATATGATGAGGAGATATACTCTGGCCCATTCTGTGAGTGACAAGCATGTATGTTTTGGGCGAGTGGATCAGACATTTCTAAGAAAGAAATCCAAAAGTCTCCCATGTCCGACCCGGTTTGTTCGTAAACCTTTTCCACTAGCTCTTTGAACTCATCATCTTCTTCAAGACTTTGATAAGTGTTTGCAAGGACTTCAGTTTGAGTGTGTAAAGCAGTGGTTTTCAACCTTTTTTCTCTTACGGCACACCAAGCCAGGCGTAAAATGGACGAGGCACACCATCAGTATTTCAGAGTAGAACTAATGACATGCATACGTCAAGCATGTTAATTACTGTTAATTATTTATTATTTTTTATGGATTATCAAGGTTTTCAAAATATTACTTTCTCTGCATATTTATTACTCCAAAATTACAGTGAAATATGATGTCCTTGACAAAGTTACCAGCTATCAAACACAATAAAAATTATGAAGATTTAAAACACAAAATAATGATTTTATTCACGCACAAGCATATGTAAAAATAAATGGCCTTTTCATGGAAACAAATAACATTGGGAAATGAAACATGATGTCCTTGATAAAGTTACTACCCATTAGAAATAATGTGAAGATTTGAAACTAAAGATACTAATTTTATTCGAGCACAATAACCATTAAAAATAAAACGCCTGTTCAAACAGAAATATCAGTGGGTAATAAAACATGATGTCCTTGATAAAGTTACTAGCCATTAGAAATGTACATGAAAATTTAAAACTGAAGATATTGATTTCATTTAAGTAAAAACATGACTAAAAATAAAAGCCTTCTCCATACATACAGTTATCAATGGGAAATTTGACCTTGTTGTTTCATAATGTGCCTCATCCGAGGTCGAATGGTGGAGAGGCATACCCTCAAGTCCTCCTCCAGTGTCTGAAGCCGCGACCTGTTCTTGTTTTTTACTGTGTTCATTGCAGAGAAGCCAGCCTCACACAGATAGGAAGTTGAGAAAGGAAGAAGAGCTCCAACTGCTTTCTTAGTAATGGTAGGGTATTCGTCTCAAAGGGACAACCAGAAAGTAGTCATGTTTGTGGATTCATGCTTTAGTTTTAGTGCTCTGTCATTCCTAATTTCTGTCAGCTCATCCTCTTCGGTAACTGTTAGCTCTGCTGACTCGTACGTACTTGCCACAAACGGATTTCTTACCCAGTCCAAGCACGATATCTCAAGTGATGGAAAATACTTTTCAAAGTTCTTACTCAGTAGCGACAAGCTTTGTAGAATCAACGTAAGAAGATTTTTGTCCAGTCTGCAATCTTTTGTTAATTCAAACATTTCAAATTTGTTCTCTTTTTTTATTCTGGATCCCCACAACGTTAGTTTTTCCTTAAATGCTTAAATTTTATTTGTACAAGTAAGAATGTTTTCGTTCTTTCCCTGCATACTCTTATTGAGAGTGTTCAGTGCTTGAAAAATGTCAGCTAGGAATGCCACTTTATTGCACCAGGTTTCATCACTAAGTAGGTCAGCCAGTTGAGACCCTTCTGAAGTTAAAAATGTAAGAAGATCCTCTCTTAGTTCATAAAACCTTGAAAGAACTCGCCCTTGAGATAGCCACCTCACTTCTGTGTGCAGTAGCAGTTGTGTGTGAGCAGATTCTATGGCAGAACAAAGACTTGAAAAAAGCCTTGATTTTAATGGTCCACTTTTGATATAGTTAGCTATTCTGATTGTCTCATCTAATACTTGTTGCAACTCAGGAACTAATGATTTTGAAATAAGGGTCTCTCTATGCAGGAAACAATGTGTAAAAACAATGACAGGATTTTTCTGTTTTGCAAGTGCAATGAATCCTTTTATTTTCCCTGACATGGAAGGGGCACCATCTGTGCAAATACTCATGCATGATTTCCATGACAAATCATTTGAGCTGAAATAGCTGTCACCACCTCAAAAATATCTTGACCTCGTGTTGATTCTGGAAGTGGTTTGCAAAATAAAAATTGTTCAATTATGTCTTCATTACAAACAAACCTGATAAATGCTAACAGCTGAGCTTTTCCAGTGATGTCAATTGACTCATCCAACTGGATGGCAAAAATTCTCATTTCTTTGATACAAGCTATGACTTGTGACTCAACGTCTTGAGACATATCAGAAATACGACGACTGATGGTGTTATCTGACATTGGGATTTTCAAAATCTCTTTTTCACATTTTTCACCAAACATGATGTTCACAATTTTGCTACATGCTGGTAATATTACCGACTCTGCAATTATATGTGATTTCATTTTTTGGGCAACTATTTCTGCAACAGCATAACTTGCTTCTTGAGCTTTGGCAGATACAGTCGTGATTCTGGTGATTTGTTGAGACTGGCGTGTTTGGTCAGTGATAAGCCTTTTAAAATATTCAGTTGATTTCTCACATAAATGAGAGCGCTTTGTCCGAAGATGTCTTTTAAGTTTACTTGGAACCATCGCTTGATTTGCTAGCCTTTCGCCACAAACAACACAGACAGGACGAGGTTCCTCTTCTCCAGATGAAGTGAATCCGAAGGACAAGTAGTCTTCTTTATACTGTCGCAGAACTGATTTGGAAGTAATACTGTCTGTCCTAATTGTCTTCCTTCCAGAACTAGTTCCGGCCACACTAGCTTCACTGCCCTCATCTTCTAACGTTCGTTTCTTAATTACAAATATATCCATATCTCCTGATCTTTACTTGTAAGACGTATACAAGGAATAGGGGCGCCGGGCAGCGCGTCCAAGTGCCGCTGTGGTGAAGGCCCGTCTGGCTGAGAAAATCCGTTAGCCCGGAGGCCCGGCGGAATAAGGGTTACCAGTTCGTACATACAGTGTGATATGCCCCCCACAAATAGGGTGTAATATAAATTCACAATTAATTAAATTCATTGTCATTAAGCCATGACACATGATAGTGTCATACTCATAGATGTCACATTTGCCATGTGCACGTTGTTTGAGGGAGGATCAATCTTCCTTCCCCAATTCCCACGGCACACCTGCAGTTGCTTCGCGGCACACCAGTGTGCCGCGGCACACTGGTTGAAAATCACTGGTCTAAAGGATGCCTTAGAACATCAATTTTTTCTTTGATGTTATCAGACGGTTCTTTGTTACAAAGGATTCCTTGGAGCCTTTTGTATATCAGAACCTCTCGCCACAGAAGTATGCATCTCAGACCCCTTCTATAGTGTTTTCCTCGCAAGGCTTGGTCTACAGATCCTCCTGCTATCACACCAGCCGCCACTAATGTATCTGCCATACCTGAGCCCTTAAATCTTTTGTAGATGGCGTACATGTATGACATTTGTTGATGAAATGCTCCAATAATTGGAATGATGCTGTGAAACCTGTCTGGGGATTCAGATTTGAGCTGCAGAATGAGTTTGTAGGTTGGCATATCCCCAACAAGGAAAGAAAATGGAATTCTTTTTTGTTCTATTGCATTTGTCAGCTTCAACAATGTCATACAGTACAGATTTGGTAGGAGGTTCTGGATATGTAGTATGATAGTATGGTTTGCTTTTCCGTGGTGGATACTGACAGCAAGACTGGAAGCCACTGTATGCTGGTACTTGTTGAGCCTCAAGGGAGGTCCTTGTACCTTTGTCATCCATTCGACAGATAGTGTGTAGTACGGATCGCATTCTTTGCACCTTTGTGCAATTCTCAACTCTTTCCACCTCAGGACGCACTGGGAGCTCGCTCGAAGTGCCCATAGGGCACTTGTACTGCCGAACCTGAGTCATTTCGCTACATTTCTGCTTCAACTTTGTTGTAATCTCATTTTTCTTAATGATTCTTGGCCCTTGTTTATCCCGTTTTTCTTCATCCTCTAATGGCTGAATGTACATAACGTTCGTTCGGTGTGCTCCAGAAGCATCGCCAGTCACTGAGTCCACCTTGAAGTCATCATTGTCGACGATTACTATTGCTGGTTTCGCGTCAGCAATCTCTTGGGGGCATGATGAAGAAGTTTCTACATCTTGTAGAGTCCAGTGGTCGTATAATAGCTGAACATCTGCATAGCTGATGCATGCTCCAGCTTTGTGTAGTGTGTCTGTCAGTTCTCTGCTCCTCGTCATACCATGAACAGTTACCCCCGTGTTGATCACTGTAGATGTACGCTTTTTACTCACATGATAAGTTATCATTGATGCAAGACTGAGGGTAGTGGGGCTCAAATCAGCAGTCTTTCTTGATGGGGTTTGCAGTAAACTTAGAAGTTTTAACAGCAGTGGCGATATCTCTTCCCCCTCTTCTAGCTCTTCAAGATCGGGTGGCCACATTGGAGTTGAAACCTCTTTAATTTCTTGCGCCAATCTTGGTGCTAAGTTTTCAATGAGCTGATCATCGCTTATTCCGTACGAAGTGATGGCAGTGTGAATAGAATCACCTCCTCCACTCACATCATACACCCACTCACTTTTGTTCTTGTTTTCTCTCTCTTTAAATGCTATTGAATCTTTATATTCATTCAACAACAGTTCTTTTAAGTAGGATGATTTCATTTCACCAACACTATAGCCATAGTCACCGACAATGTGCTTATAATCATTAAGCAAGGATTGCAGTGAGCGAATCTCATGTTCAACAAAGATAACATTGTCAACATGCTTGAAGAACACTCCTCTTGCTTCCTGGAGGGTAGCACTCAGAACATGCATTGTGGCACCACCTTCAAACCCCCTGCCTAAATTCTGCACATAATGCTGCCAACATTTTGGATGATATCTAATGTCAGCTGCAAAAGGGTCAGATAAAGCAGATACTGATTCAACAACTTCTCCTATCCTCTCCTTGAGCTCTGCCTCATCAATCATTATAACGTGACGCTTATAGGATGCAGAAGTGAAGTTTAGAATAAATGAAGTAGGAAAGGTGCTGGGAGGAATGAAAAAAGTGTTTAGATGTCGTTTGCTTAGAATGGATGTAAAGAGAAGGCTGTATGAGGGTGTTGTGGTACCGACTGCATTGTATGGGGCTGAAACATGGAATATGGGTGTATCAGAGAGGAAAAGTTTGAATGTAATGGAGATGAGGTGTCTGAGGAGTATGTGTGAAGTGATGCCTATGGATCGAGTGCGGAATGATGAAGTGCGAAGGAGAACTGGAGTTGTTCGGGAGATGGCTGGTAGAGTTGAGCAGAGGGTGTTGCGATGGTTTGGGCATATGGAGAGAATGGATAATGAGCGATTGGTGAAAAAGATAACTAGATGTGATGTGAGAGGTGTACGGCTGAGAGGAAGACCACAAATTGGATGGATGGACAGTGTGAAGAGAGCGCTAGATGCAAGAGGGACTTCTGTTGAGCAAGGAAGAGTGGCTGTGCATGACAGAAATGGGTGGAGAGAAATTGTGAATGAATAAGTGATGACGCAGCCCTGAGGGGATATCCTCCCCCATTTGGTCTGATCAGCTATTTCAGGTCAGGTGCAGGTAAGGGGATGAGTCTGTTATGATGTGGCAGGGGTAAAGCAGCTCTGCTGTCGGACCCTGCTGCAGATGTCACTGATTGCATTGCGCAGTTGACCCTTGTGCAGTGTGGTGCGGTGAGGATCTGTCCTTTCTCCCCTTTGGGGCTAAGATGCGAATGAACGTCTTTGAATGGATGAGTAAATGGGGAGTGTGTCGTCCTGTCTCAGCTACCTCCCTTTCCTTGGGGGAAGCAGCCTAGGTATATAGATGGATAGATAGATAGTGTATCAGTGCCTGTGTGTATCAGTGCCTATTAGTGCCTGCGTGTATTAGTGTGCGTGCATGCGCTGATCAGTGCTTGTATCAGTGTTTGCGTGAATGAATATGTGCGCACTCTTTCAGCCTCTTCCATTTTGGACTGAAAGAATCGTTCCATTTCCTCCACTTCCAAACCCCGCATCCTCTCACGTTTACCTCATTCAGTTGCATGCACTCACCTCTGCATCATGTTGTTTGTCTCTGCCTCCTTCTCTCTGTCTCAGTCTCTCTCTCGGTCTTTCTGCCCTTCTCCTTATCTGATTTCCTCTCCTCAGTTTTCCGTGTCCTTGTAACTGATCCAATCTCTCTCTCTCTAAATCTTCCTCTGCCTGTGCCTCTGTCTCTCTGTTAGTCTCTGCTTCCGTCTGTCTCTTTCTTTGTCTGTCTCGGCAGTTCCACTTTAGGTGAAGAGTTTTGAGATGTCATAAGTTGAATAAAATCTCCTGGTAGTTGCAATAATTAAATCTGGTAGACATCGTATTGAAGGGGTTCATTATAGTGTGGATACTGACAAGCAATTTTATTCATTTAGGAAGCAGACTTTCCTACTTGAAAGGGTGAGCTTTAGTCTTCATTTCCCCCTCATTACTGTTAGGTCATCGGATTGAAGGTTAGATGTCATAAGGTTTTGGCCCATATTATATGTGACTCTTGAGATTTCCTAACACGTTTTCCATAGCGAATTATTTTGTACATTACACTTTGGTGTCATTCTGAAGGTTACTGATGGAAATTGTGTTTATATCAAAACAATAAACGCAACATACTAAAGAATCCTTAAGGTTTAATACACACAAATCCCTAAAAAAAAAAAAAAAAGAGTGCTATGAAACCTATGTCGCTTGGCACTGCGTCGGGAATGTTTGTAAAGATATTATTGACTGACTTTAGTAAGTGGTTTATGAGAACTGGTATGTATGTATATGCACTTGAATGTCCACACGTACTTGCTGCTTCTATCTGTCTCTCTATTTATCTGTCTATCTATCTATCCATCATGCTATCTATTATGATTTGTAATTATAATATGGAGTCCTGACATATACACGCTACGTCTCCAATCCTGGCTGAAAGAATTAGAGGGTGTCAGTGTGGGTAGCACACACGTCTACATGTGTATTCTATTCACACGTACACACACACATGCTACTCTACATATTCTGTTTACATACATGGTACTCTGTATGTTTATTCTGTTAACACATACAAACACATACGCACACACACACACACTACCCTATGTCTGTCCTGGCCTGAGTGTAAGTGTAGTCTATTCATAAACCCACACACATAAACAACTACTCTGTGTGTCCTGGCCTTTGTGTGTATGCATGTGGATATCAGTTAAGTACACACGTTTGCACACACACACACACACACTACTGTCCTGGCCTTTGTGTGTGCATGTGGATATCAGTGAAGTACACGTTTGCGCGCGCACACACACACACACACACACACACACACTACTGTCCTGGCCTTTGTGTGTGCATGTGGGCATTACTCAAGTACACACAGCTTCAAGCGCACATGAACACACACACACGCGCGCGCGCGCGCGCAAAACCACGTCCACCTCGTGCAATACTTGACTTTGGAAGGACCGACCAACAAAAGACCGCAATGCATAAACCACTTTGACATTGCAGTAAATTTAGGCGTTTGGAGAGGGACCAAGACTTTTACGAGAGAGTGAAATAGGGAGAGAAAGACTGAAGCAAAGACGTAGGTCACAGAATCAGATGGGAGGAGGGGGTTGTGTTTATAACGTTTTCTGAATCTTATTTTAGGCCAGTTGCGCCTAACCTATCCATATTTGCTGGAACTGAACCTGGCCTAACCTCGAGTGACCTAGTTTAACCTAAAATAACCCAAACTAATCTAACTTAACCTCACCTAACCCAGTCTAATTGTATTGAATCTCACTATCTCACGTAACCTCCCCATACCTAAACTAACTAATTCTGACGCAGCCTAACTGCATCTAACCCTGCCTAATCCTACCCAGTCTCACTTAACCATACGATACGTGACCTAACGAAACCCACTCAAGCCTCAAATGACCAAATCCAACCGAACCTAACCCAGCCTAACCCAACCCAATAGAACCCAACGCAAAATATATCAAAACCGAGCTATTCTAAAGCAATCTAACCTAATCCGTCTATATCTAGTCGATCTGAACCCAACCCAACCAAAAATTATCTAATCAGACCAAACCCTGCCCAAAGTGACCTAACCTAACTTTCGGTCGCCCATAAAATCGCTATATAAGAAATGATGCTCTCTGAAAGTCTACGGGTGTAACAGTACGTTTCGCCGGTTCTGTGTACAAGTAGAAGATGGTGTGTGTGTGTCTGTCTATGTGTGTGTGTATCTGTGTGTGTGTGTGTCTGTGTCTGTGTCTGTGTCTGTGTGTGTTTACGGTGTGTGAGTTGTGTTCTGTAAAGAAAAATTTATACTCTCTCTCTCTCTCTCTCTCTCTCTCTCTCTCTCTCTCTCTCTCTCTCTCTCTCTCCCTCTCTCTCTCTATATATATATATATATCTTTATTCCAGTTCAGTTTAGAAGTGCATGTGTAAGTCTGTGTCTGACCTTTTACCATTTATGTCTGTTTGATTCGCAACGGCTTCAATATATCATCTTGCCTGGTCATTACTTACAGCCTCGTATCTGCATCATAAACCGTGAAATATTGTAACTGGCGGACCGTGGCAGGAAAACGAGAGAAAAAGAGGTGGGATAAGAGATAAAGAGCAGAGAGTAAAAACAAAAAGAACAGAGTATGAGATAAAGAGAGCAAAAGACTGAAACAAAACGCAGAAAGGCAAGAATGGGGCCAGAAAAAGTGAAAAAAAGAAGAACGATAAAAAGAACACAGGATAACAGTAATATACGGCTTGGATAGGTAGCTCTGAGGTCTGATTAGGACAATGAGGAGTGCAAGTATAAGCAGACGAGACTACATAGTTCAGAGGCTGATGAAGGCTATGAGAAGACCATGCATGATTTGAGAGAGTTGTCATCTTATAATCAGACAGGACGTGTACGACTCCCAATATGGTGTGTGTCTATCTGTCTATCTATTGCCAGACACCTCAATCCCGTTTGGGGTGGCCACAAACAAATCGCCTCCAAGTCGCCCTGTCCCCCGCCATTTCACTGCCCTGCTCCCAACTCACCCCCCCCCCCTCTCTCATATAATTCTCCATCTCATCCTCGGCCTCCCTCTCCCTCTTCCCCCCTCCACCTCACTCACATACACTCTCTTCGTCAGTGTTTCACCATTCATCCTCTCCACATGGCCAAACCACCTCAGTGTGTTCCTCATAACGCTTCCTATCACATCCACATCAACACCACAACGCTCCTTTATATCTTCATTCGTCAGCCTGTCTCTCCACGTGACTCCACAGGCTCCTCTTAAATAACTCATTTCCACTGCTCTCATTCTTGACTTGTGTCCTTCCAACAATGTCCAAGCTTCAGTTCCGTGTAATCATCAGTAAAAAGCCTTGCACGAGGGTGGTCGGAATCTAAAAACATGCTCTTGACACATCACTAATAAGAGGAGTGTAATAGATAATAAACACCGTTGCACGAGAGACAGGTGGGAGGCTTTGAAAAACATACCATCAACAGATTACCAATAGGACGTGTGTAATAGACACCCATGTAACAGAGACGAGTAAACACCCTTGCCTGAGAGATGGGGATCTGTAAACACACCAGTGATGTTACCAATTGGAAGAGTGTAATAGACAGTAAACATCTTTACTTGAGAGGAGGCGGAAAGCTTTAGAAACATTCCAGTGATATATTAACCTCCATATTAAAGAAAGCACTGAGATATCTATTAACGCTTGCCTTAAAAGAATGAACCTGAGTCTGTTATCTCGCAGCCACATACGAAAAGACATAAAACAAGGCATATCCAATGACTTTCAGTACAGCAACGTCTCTTCAAGCTTATTCTTACTTCAGACGATTTTATTCAACTTGGGCAACGTATCTGCTAATGAAACTTGGGCAGGATATCTGGTAAACAAGGCTGTATCTACTGCAGTTTTTCTAATTCCAGTATTTTCCACGACGCTCTTATATAATCGTCCACAGAGCGAAATAAACTGAAAACATTTGCTGTATTCATGAAGAAGCAATCGTATCTATAAGAGGAACTGTTCTTAAGCAGTTCACCTTTAGTCACACGAAACATACAAGCACATAAAGCTGCAGTAACACAAAGCACAAACATAATATATAAAACAGATTTAAATCGGAACACCAGATACAGAAAATACATGGAACACGAAGCACACAACACACACACACACACACACATACACACACACACACACACACACACACACACACAAAACCACGTCCACCTCCTGTCATACTTGACTTTGGAGGGCTCCGACCAACAAAAGACCGCAATGCATAAACCACTTTGACAATGCAGTAAATTTAGGCGTTTCGACAGGGATCGAGACTTTTACGAGAGAGTGTCTTAAACCATATTTATCGTACATATCCTTAAATTTGTGAATTGTTTTGGCACACACTATTTCATTCGGTAGTGCATTCCATTGATCAATTGCTCTGTTTGGGAAACTGAATTTCCTTACGTCTTTATCACCTCTCTTCTTAAGCAGTTTTTTGCAGTGTCCTCTTGCTGATGCTTCTCCATATGTTAAGTAATCATTTATGTCTATTTTCTCCTTTCCTGATATGCACATATATAGCAATATTATGTCACCTCTTTTCCTTCTCTCCTGTAGTGTTGGTAGATTCAGTTTATTTAGTCTTTTTTCGTAGCTTAGGTCCCTTAAGCTTGGTATCCATCTTGTGTGTGTGTGTGTGTGTGTCTGTGTGTTTAAGGTGTGTGAGGTGTTTTCTATAAGGAAAAATATATACTCTCTCTCTCTCTCTCTCTCTCTCTCTCTCTCTCTCTCTCTCTCTCTCTCTCTCTCTCTCTCTTTACCCCAGCTCAATTTACAAGTGCAGATGTAAGTTTATGTTTCACCTTTTACCATATATGTCTGTCTGATTCGCAACGGCTACAATATATCATCTTGCCTAGTCATTATTTACAGCCTCGTATCTGCATAATCAACCGTGAAATATTTAATTGACGAACCGTGGCAGGGATACGAGAGATAAAGAGGTAGGATAAGAGAAAAAGAGCAGAGAGTAAAACCAAAAAAAAACAGAGTATGAGATAAAGAGAGCAAAAGACTGAAACAAAACGCAGAAAGGCATGAATGGGGCCAGAAAAAGTGAAAAAAAGAAGAACGATAAAAAGAACACAGGATAACAGTAATATACGGCTTGGATAGGTAGCTCTGAGGTCTGATTAGGACTATGAGGAGTGCAAGCATAAGCAGACGAGACTACGTGCTTCAGAGGCTGATGAAGGCTATGAGAAGACCATGTATGATTTGAGAGAGTTGTCATCGTATAATCAGAGAGAAGTACGACTCCCAATATCGTGTGTGTAATCATCAGTAAAAAGCCTTGCACGAGGGAGGTCGGAATCTTGACACATCACTAATAAGAGGGGTGTAATAGATAATAAACACCGTTGCACGAGAGACAGGTGGGAGGCTTTAAAAAACATACCATCAACAGATTACCAATAGGAGGTGTGTAATAGACACCCATGTAACAGAGACGAGTAAACACCCTAGCCTGAGAGGTGGGGATCTGTTAACACACCAGTGATGTTACCAATTGGGAGAGTGTAATACACAGTAAACATGTTTACTTGAGAGGAGGCGGAAAGCTTTAGAAACATTCCAGTGATATATTAACCTCCATATTAAAGAAAGCACTGAGATATCTATTAACGCTTGCCATAAAAGACTGAACCTGAGTCTGTTATCTCGCAGCCACATACGAACAGACATAAAACAAGGCATATCCAATGACTTTCAGTACAGCAACGTCTCTTCAAGCTTATTCTTACTTCAGACGATTTTATTCAACTTGGGCAACGTATCTGCTAATGAAACTTGGGCAGGATATCTGGTAAACAAGGCTGTATCTACTGCAGTTTTTCTAATTCCAGTATTTTCCACGACGCTCTTATATAATCGTCCACAGAGCGAAATAAACTGAAAACATTTGCTGTATTCATGAAGAAGCAATCGTATCTATAAAAGGAACTGTTCTTAAGCAGTTCACCTTTAGTCACACGAGACATACAAGCATATAAAGCTGCAGTAACACAAAGCACAAACAAAATATATAAAACAGACGAAAAACGGAGCAACAGTTACAGAAAACACATGGAGCACGAAGCGCGCGCGCACACACACACACACACACACACACACACACACACACACACACACACACACACACACACACACACACACACACACACACACACACACACACACACACACACACACACACACACACACACACACACACACACACACACACACACACACACACACACACACACACACACACACACACACACACACACACACACACACACACACACACACACACACACACACACACACACACACACACACACACACACACACACACACACACACACACACACACACACACACACACACACACACACACACACACACACACACACACACACACACACACACACACACACACACAC
>NW_027643640.1:35000-50336 GCF_032717465.1 Coenobita brevimanus
TATTCTTTGTTTACCTCGCTATCACTGTTCAGATTTCACTGCCTGACGTCTGTGTTGGTACCAGGACACTATCAAGCATTGTCTTGCCTTCCATGTATGCATTTCCTGCTTTCAAATCACTATTTTCCACTGCTTCTCATTAATAATCTTTTGTCTTCCTGTCTTCCACATTTGCATTTCCTACTTCAATTCACCATCTTACACTTGGTCAGTATGTAACTTATTTTCTCCTTCCTCTTTCTTGCTCCCATCCCACGCAGTCTTTCAGCCTCTTCCATTTTGGACTGAAAGAATCGTTCCATTTCGTCCACTTCCAAACCCCGCATCCTCTCACGTTTACCTCATTCAGTTGCATGCACTCACCTGTGCATCATGTTCTGTCTCTGGCTCCTTCTTTCTGTCTCAGTCTCTCTCTCGGTCTTTCTACCCTTCTCCTTACCTGATTTCCTCTCCTCAGTTTTCCCTGTCCTTGTAACTGATCCAATCTCTCTCTCTCTAAATCTTCCTCTGCCTGTGCCTCTGTCTCTCTGTTAGTCTCTGCTTCCGTCTGTCTCTTTCTTTGTCTGTCTCGGCAGTTCCACTTAAGGTGAAGAGTTTTGAGATGTCATAAGTTGAATAAAATCTCTGGTAGTTGTAGTAATTAAATCCAGTAGACATCGTATTGAAGAGGTTCATTATAGTGTGGATACCGACAAGCAATTTTATTCATTTAGGAAGCAACCTTTCCTAATTGAAAGGGTGAGCTTTAGTCTTCACTTCCCCCTCATTAGTGTTAGGTCATCGGATTGAAGGTTAGATGTCATAAGGTTTTGGCCCATATTATATGTGACTCTTGAGATTTCCTAACACGTTTTCCATAGCGAATTATTTTGTACATTACACCTTGGTGTCATTCTGAGGGTTACTGATGGAAATTGTGTCTATATCAAAACAATAAACGCAACATACTAAAGAATGTTTAAGGTTTAATACACATAAATCCCTAAAAAAAAAATAAAAAAGTTGCTATGAAACCTATGCCATTTGGCACTGCGTCGTGAGTGTTTGTAAAGATATTATTCACTGACTTTAGTAAGTGGTTTGTGAGAACTGGTATGTATGTATATGCACTTGAATGTCCACACGTACTTGCTGCTTCTATCTGTCTATCTATCTATCCATCATGCTATCTATTATGATTTGTAATTATAATATGGAATCCTGACATATACACGCTACGTCTCCAATCCTGGCTGAAAGAATTAGAGGGTGTCAGTGTGGGTAGCACACATATCTACATGTGTATTCTATTCACACGTACACACACACATGCTAGTCTACATATTCTGTTCACACACATGGTACTCTGTATGTGTATTCTGTTAACACATACAAACACATACGCACACACACACTACCCTATGTCTGTCCTGGCCTGAATGTAAGTGTAGTCTATTCATAAACCCACACACATAAACAACTACTCTGTGTGTCCTGGCCTTCGTGTGTATGCATGTGGATATCAGCCAAGTACACACGTTTGCACACACACACACACACACACACACAGACACTACTGTCCTGGCCTTTGTGTGTGCATGTGGGCATTACTCAAGTACACACAGCTTCAAGCGCACATGCACACGAACACACACACACACACACACACAAAACCACGTCCACCTCGTGCGATACTTGACTTTGGAAGGATCGACCTACAAAAGACCGCAATGCATAAACCACTTTGACAATGCAGTAAATTTAGGCGTTTCGACAGGGATCAAGACTTTTACGAGAGAGTGAAATAGGGAGAGAAAGACTGAAGCCAAAACGTAGGTCACAGAATCAGATGGGAGGAGGGGGTTGTGTTTATAACGTTTTCTGAATCTTTATTTTAGGCCAGTTGCGCCTAACCTATCCATATTTGCTCGAACTGAACCTGGCCTAACCTCGAGTGACGTAATTCAACCTAAAATAACCCAAACTAATCTAACTTAACCTCACGTAACCCAGTCTGATTGTATTTAATCTCACTATCTCACGTAACCTCCCCATACCTAAACTAACTAATTCTGACGCAGCCTAACTGCATCTAACCCTGCCTAATCCTACCCAGTCTCACTTAACCATACCATACCCGACCTAACGAAACCCACTCAAGCCTCAAATGACCAAATCCAACCGAACCTAACCCAGCCTAACCCAACCCAATAGAACCCAACCCAAAATATATCAAAACCGAGCTATTCTAAAGCAATCTAACCTAATCCGTCTATATCTAGTCGATCTGAACCCAACCCAGCCAAAAATTATCTAATCAGACCAAACCCTGCCCAAAGTGACCTAACCTAACTTTCGGTCGCCCATAAAATCGCTATATAAGAAATTTTGCTTTCTGAGAGTCTACGGGTGTAACACTCCAAGTTTCGCCGGTTCGGTATACAAGTATGAGTTTGTGTGTGTGTCTGTCTGTCTGTTTGAGTGTGTATATGTGTGTGTTTCGGGTGTGTGAGATGTTTTCTATAAGGAAAAATATATACTCTCTCTCTCTCTCTCTCTCTCCCTCCCTTTTGTGGTGTTTATGCTCCTCTCCTGAACAGCTGTCTTCCTGAACTAAATCAAACAGAAAGGTAACGAACTCTCTCCCATCCATGAAACTGAAACCAAACAGTATATTCCCATACATTTCAGCCTGTATGATAGTTCTGAGTAGCCAAAATATATGTTTATGCTAAAAAAAAAGTTTAAATATAATATATTTCTTGAAATGTGAGGTGCATATTTATTTCACAGCTCTGTCTTCTGTTCAATTGTTAAAATTTAAACAGAAAGTGTTGTATTTCACAGCTCTTCGCCTTACTTCAGAATGCAAAATATAGTGGGAGTGTAAATATTCTTTGTTTACCTCGCTATCACTGTTCAGATTTCACTGCCTGACGTCTGTGTTGGTACCAGGACACTATCAAGCATTGTCTTGCCTTCCATGTATGCTTTTCCTGCTTTCAAATCACTATTTTCCACTGCTCATTAATAATCTTTTGTCTTCCTGTCTTCCACATTTGCATTTCCTACTTCAATTCACCATCTTACACTTGGTCATTAAGTAACTTATTTTCTCCTTCCTCTTTCTTGGTCCCATCCTATGCACTCTTCCAGCCTCTTCCATTTTGGACTGAAAGAATCGTTCCATTTCGTCCATTTCCAAACCCCGCATCCTCTCACGTTTACCTCATTCAGTTGCATGCACTCACCTCTGCATCATGTTCTCTGTCTCTGCCTCCTTCTCTCTATCTCAGTCTCTGTCTCTGTCCTTCTACCCTGCTCCTTACCTGATTTCCTCTCCTCAGTTTTCCCTGTCCTTGTAACTGATCCAATCTCTCTCTCTCTCTAAATCTTCCTCTGCCTGTGCCTCTGTCTCTCTATTAGTCTCTATTTCCGTCTGTCTCTTTCTTTGTCTGTCTCGGCAGTTCCACTTAAGGTGAAGAGTTTTGAGATGTCATAAGTTGAATAATATCTCCTGGTAGTTGCAATAATTAAATCTGGTAGACATCGTATTGAAGGGGTTCATTATAGTGTGGATACCGACAAGCAATTTTATTCATTTAGGAAGCAGACTTTCCTACTTGAAAGGGTGAGCTTTAGTCTTCATGTCCCCCTCATTACTGTTAGGTCATCGGATTGAAGGTTAGATGTCATAAGCTTTTGGGCCATATTATATGTGACTTGAGATTTCCTAACACCTTTTCCATAGCGAATTATTTTGTACATTACACCTTGGTGTCATTCTGAAGGTTACTGATGGAAATTATATCTATACCAGGAAACCATTTACTATGCTGGGTTGTAACCATATAACCAGATTTTGGCGCCTGGTAGGTTAGTGGGTACTTGTGATGTTCCAGTTGGATTGAGCCGGTGAAGGTTTATATCCAAGGGGTGGTTGGGGTTGATTGCTTATGTAATGCCACTCAGGGATGAGTGAGGCTGGTCACTCTCATCTTAAATTTCGGGACCAGTTGCCTAGCCCTGGGCTCCTATGCTCCACATGGGGCAATGTAGGATTGGATGATGAATGGATGGATGAATTATTATTAAAAACATCTTGCATCTGGTATTGCCAAGTTATTTAACTCATGTTGTCTCCAGATGATAATGTTCTTGCTGCCAACAAGCTCCTTTTGTTAATCAAGGTTTGAAAGGAAAGAACTAATGTGTAGTATATTTTCAGGTGCGTGAGTTGAGTGAGCCATGGAAACCGCCTACAGAGAGGGAGCAGGGGGGGAGAAGAAAGCCAAATTAATACCAACCAGCTGCCACGTTAATACCAGCCAGCTGCCTGGACAGGAAACCAGAAGTTCCCTTTCTCCTACGATCCACCATCCTCCTCATTTGGCATAGGGAGTTGAGGGAGAAGGAAGGGGAGACTGAGGATAAGGTAGGAATGGAGAGGTATATGAGAGGGGGGGAGCAGTGAAATGGCAGGAGACAGGGTGACTTGGAGGCAATTTGTTTGTGGCCACCCCTTACAGGATTAAGGCGTCCTGCTATAGGTAGACAGGTAGTGTAGATTTATTCAAACCAGAGACCAGTATCTCATTTTGGTGTGTGTTTGATTTTTTGCTGAGCAGATAGATGATGATTGAATGACATTTGTATGGGGGAGTACATGATGAGGGTTGACAGCACTTATTTAACTTGAAAAGTTGGATGGATTATTGGATGGTTTTTATGAAATGCATGTGTGTGGATAGTTATGCCTGTGTTGTGGTATCAGGATTTCAGGGGCTTGAATGATGTGTGGGGATGTGGCCCATTAGGCATACCATTGAGACTTAGAGTAGTTCTCGTTATTCTTAAAGTAGTTATTATTAATACTATTATTATAAATTATTTGTGGTAGTTGGGGGCGCTCACCATCCACTCACTCGATGTAGCGCTGTTCTCGGGTGTTTGCCCTTTCCTCTCCTCCATCCTTCTTTCCTTCTATTCTCTTCTGTCTTTCTTTCCTTCATTCTTTCCTTGTTCTTCTGCCTACGGGTGACTTTACATTCCCTCTTCTGTCTTTGTTTCCTTCATTCTTTCCCCTTCCTTCAGCCTGTGGGTGACTACACTGAGTGACAAGTCAAATGGTTTCCTGTGCACCAGGAAACCATTTACTATGCTGGGTTGTAACCATATAACCAAATTTTGGCGCCTGGTGACTTAGTTGGTAATTGTGATGTTCCAATTGGATTGAGCTGGTGAAGGTTTATATCCAAGGGATGGTTTGGGTTGATTGCTTATGTAATGCCACTCAGGAATGAGTGAGGCAGGTCACTCTCATCATAATTGTCGGGAGCAATTACTTAGCCCCGGGCTCCTATGCTCCACATGGGGCAATGTAGGATTGGATGATGGATGGATGGATGAATTATTATTGAAAACATCTTGCATTTGTTATTGACAAGTTATTTAACTCATGTTGTCTCCAGATGATAATGTTCTTGCTGCCAATAAGCTACTTTTGTTAATCAAGGTTTGAAAGGAAAGAACTAATGTGTAGTATATTTTCAGGTGCGTGAGTTGACTGAGCCATGGAAACCGCCTACAGAGAGGGAGCAGGGGGGGAGAAGAAAGCCAAATTAATACCAACCAGCTGCCTGGACAGGAAACCAGAAGTTCCCTTTCTACTACGGTCCACCATCCTCCTCATTTGGAATAGGGAGTTGAGGGAGAAGGATAGGGAGACTGAGGATAAGGTAGGAATGGAGAGGTATTTGAGCGGGGGGGATCAGTGAAATGGCAGGAGACAGGGTTATTAAAGTGCTTTTTATTATTACTATTATTATTATTTGTGGTAGGTGGGAGCGCTCACCATCCACTCACTCGATGTAGAGCTGCTCTCGGGGGTCTGCCCTTTCCTCTCCTCCATCCTTCTTTCCTTCCATCCTCTTCTCTCTTTCTTTCCTTAATTCTTTCCTCATCCTTCTGCTTACAGGTGACTTTACACCCCTCTTCTGTCTTTCTTTCCTTCATTCTTTCCCCTTCCTTCTGCCTGTGGGTGACTCTACACTGAGTGACAAGCCAAATGGTTTCCTGTACACCAGGGAAACATTTACTGTACTGGATGGTAATCATATAACCAAATTTTTGTGCCTGGTGACTTAGTGGGTAATTGTGATGTTCCAGTTGGATTGAGCTGGTGAAGGTTTATATCCAAGGGGTGGTTGGAGTTTATTGCTCACGTAATGCCATTCAGGGATGAGTGAGGCTGGTCACTCTCATCTTAAATGTTAGGATCAACTTGCCTCATTGGCCGATGTAGGATTGGATGATGGATGATTTATTATTATCATTATTATTAGAAGCATGTATGGACAAGTTTGAGAGGAGCGAGAGAGTGCTGTTGATTGGAGACATGAATGGTATAGTTGAGAATGTACGAGTGGATGGAGTGGTTGGTCAGTGGGGTGTGCCAGCTGAAGTAGATGGGAATGGTAGTGCTTTGGTGGACATCGGTGCTGGTAAGGGGTTGGCAATAGCAAACACCTACTTTCATCATAAGATGATCCACCGTTATACATGGAGAGTAATGAGGAGTGATGGATGGTGAACTTGTTGAACGAAAGGCAATGATAGACTACGTGTGTGTGGATGAGCGAATGAGAAGACAAGTGTTGGATGCAAGAGTTTGGAGAGGGTGGGGGAATGGAGTCTCGGACCATCACTTAGTGATGGCCAAGGTAGAGCTGCAAAGAAAGTGATTGAGGAGACGAAGGGGAAGACAGGAGGAAGCAGCTCCTGTGAGAAGAGTGGAGAAATTGCAAGTTAGTGAGAAAATGACAGAGTATAAGAGCATAGTGGAAGAAAGATTGGGAAGGTATGAGCTAGAGCAGATGAAAGGGGTGGAAGACGTATGTAAGATATTCACGGAAGAGATAAGCGCAGCGTGTGAGGCGGTTTGTGGAGTGAGGAGGAGATGCAAGGGTGTGCAAGGGACTGCATGGTGGAATGATGAGGTGAAACGAGCTGTGGAACAAAAGAAGAAGGCATATGATGAATGGTTGGCGAGTAGAGGTAGGGGAGAAGATGAGAGAGAGAAGAGAGAGGTATATGTGAGCAGTAGAAGGGAGGTTAAGAGACTGGTGAAGGAGAGTAAGAAGAAAGTGGATGAAGAGTTTGGGAGGAATCTGAGTGTGAAATGGAGGGAGAGTAAGAAATTGTTTTGGAAGGAGTTAAAGAAAGTAAGGCAGTGTGAAAGGGGAAATAGTAGGGGAGTGAAAGATAGGAATAATAGATTGTTGGTGGAGAAGAGAGAGAAATTGAGGAGATGGAAGGAGCACTTTGAGGATTTGTTGAATATAGAGAGTGAGAGCAGTGTGAGTATAAGTGGTTGGGGAATGGCTGGGAGAAGAAGGGATGAGAGGAGGGAGGAAGAGATCAGTAGGTCGGAAGTAGTGGAAGCGATGAAGAAGATTAAGCTGGGAAAGGCCCCAGGAATTGATGGAGTGTGTGGTGAAATGCCTAGGTATGGGGGTGAGATTGTTGTGGAGTGGTTATGGAAGTTGTGTAGATTGGCTTGGGAAGAGGGAAGGGTTCCAGAGGACTGGAAATCAGGTATAATTGTTTCTCTGTACAAAGGAAAAGGGGAGAGAGAAGTATGTGGTAACCATAGGGGTATTTGCCTTCTTAGTGTGACTGGTAAAATATGTGGTAGAATACTCATTGATAGGGTTAGGCATATGACAGAGGAGCTAGTTGGAGAAGAACAAGGGGGATTTAGGAAGGGAAAAGGGTGTGTAGATCAGATATTTGTTCTAAGATGTTTAGTGGAGAAGTATCTAGAGAAGGGAAGGAAAGTGTATGCTGCCTTCATGGACTTGGAGAAAGCTTATGACAGAATAGATAGGCAAGGTATGTGGAAGGTATTAAGAATATATGGAGTGGAGGGGAAATTGTTGAGTGCTGTGAAGAGTATGTACGAGGGAGCTAGGGCTGCGGTGCGAGTGGATGGTGAGCTGAGTGAGTTCTTTGATCTCAATGTGGGACTGAAACAGGGGTGTGTGATGTCTCCATGGCTGTTTAATATATATATGGATGGGGTTGTAAAGGAGGTGAAGGGTAGGGCAGTAGATGTGGGGGTGGCCCTAATGAATGAGGGTGAGATTTGGAAGCTTCTGGTGTTGCTGTTTGCTGATGATACAGTATTGTTGAGTGAAGATGAATGGGAGTTGCAAGGTTTGGTGAATGAATTTGGGACAGTGTGTAGGAGGAGGAAGCTGAAAGTTAATGTAAACAAAAGAAAAGTTATGGTGTTTGAGAGGAATGAAGTTACAGAGTGTGCAGTGAGGTTGGATGGTGAGGATATGGAGAATGTGAGTGCATTCAAGTACTTGGGTAGTGTGATGAGTAAGGATGGAACTTTGGGGGATGAAGTACGTGAAAGGGTACAGCAGGGAAGAAAGGTTGTTGGTACACTGAAAGCAGTGATGAGAAATAGAGAGGTGAGTATGGAAGTTAAGAAGTCACTGCATGATGGTATTGTGATCCCTACCCTGACGTATGGAAGCGAGGCGTGGACCTTGCAAGAGGGGAACAAGTCAAGAGTGAGAGCAGTGGAAATGAGTTACTTGAGAGGAGCACTTGGAGTGACATGGAGGGACAGGTTGACGAATGAAGAAGTGAAGGAACGTTGTGGGGTAGATGTGGATGTGGTTGAAAAGATTAGGAGAAATACACTGAGGTGGTTTGGACATGTGGAGAGAATGGAGAATGAAAGACTGACTAAGAGGGTGTATGTAGGTGAGGTGGAGGGAGGGAGAGGGAGGGGTAGACCGAGGATGAGGTGGAGGGATGGAGTTGAGAGGTATATGAGGGAGGGGGGGTGAGTTGGGGGAGGGTAGTCAAATGGTGGGTGACAGAGTGACTTGGAGGCGTTTTGTCTGCGGCCACCCTTTGCGGGATTAGGGCGTCGGGCTATAGATAGATAGATAGATTATTATTATTATTATTATTATTATTATTATTATAACAACCAGTTAAAGTACCTCATCTTACATGGGGGGAAAAGTGCAGGATTTTTTTTTTTCTTTTGGCTGTGACATCTTTTATTTTGCCAAAGAGACCTGTAGTATGGGGCCTTCTGCTGATGTCATATAGTTTATACTTGCTACCACCAGACTGTTTTATTCATATTAGGAGACAGCCCTCTCTGTGAAGAAATTAAGTCTATCTACAACCCCGTTTCCTACTACCTATTTATCTAAACTGCTATCTTTTCATATTCAGTCTTGCGTAGTAACAAAAGAGTAACACAAGAATAATACTAGTCATTAAGACTTATGTAAATAATGCAGAACCATAGGATTGTCATGTTCTGCTGCAGTCCACAATCTTCCTTTCTGGGAATAAGGAAGTACATGAGGGACTATTACCAGAGAATTGAGCCAGACAAATGATGTAAAATGGATTTGTTCATATTTGTTCTCGTGTACTAGTAGCTGTAGTAGTTGCAACCCCAGGCCCATCAGAATATGAATTCAGTGGATGGCAGGCTGAGTTACCCTTCTGTAGTGCACCTTTCTCCTGTTGGGGGATAGGGAAGGCAATCTCCCCCCTTTCATCCTAGTAGTGCCACTCCAGCTCCAATGCATTAAGACTTAACTAAGATCTGTATTGAACACCTCCACAGACAAAGAGTTAAATTATCAACAGAGCTGAGATTATCTCCTAAAAACCTGCCACATTTTCAGGGGCTGCCTGTGAAACTTGTGTTGATGTTTCCGTTGTTGCTGTGTTGGTGTTACCACTGCCGACGGGGTTAGTGATGCTGCGATGGGGTTAGTGATCCTGCGATTGATGTCGATGCTGCGATGGGGTTAGTGATGCTGCGATTGATGTCGATGCTGCGATGGGCAACAATGGTACATTGGGGTTGGTGCTGCAGGCTCCTTGTGACACAGTGGCCTTTAACCTGTGGGGAAATTAACTGGTCAGAAGAGGTTACCCTAGGCCATCTGTCTTCAAATCTTATCTACTGCTACTACTACACCTACCACTACAACTATGGCTATTACCGCCCTTCTGAAAAGTGAGTTAGAAAATTTTTGGTTTGTCCACCTTGACTTGGCAAAGAATTGTGTCATTTGCAGGCCAATCCCCAAAGCCCTGAAGCAGAGTAAGACAAGGATGGCAATACTGACTTTGCATCCTTTCTAAATCACTCTTAGCCAAGTTGAGATGTACAGAGTATTACAGTTGCTCCCCTACTTATGAAATTTTAATTGAGAATTCCTCACCCCATCCTTGGGTAGGAAAAGGAGGCAGAGCTGTTGATAATGATAATGCCTAATGATGAGAGCTAATGATAATGCCTATAGTAGGGTCAAATAAAAAAGTCCCGTGACCGTGGCTTTGAAAGAAAGGTTTTATTATATTTTCATGATCTTTAGATGTTAATTAAACATTTTAGCTCCCATGTCCCTCTCAAAATGGTGGGCTAACTCTGGTAGAGGAGAAATTCCAAGATGGCTGACATTCAATGATAAGCAAAAAAGGCAAAAACAAAATATCACATACTTCCTTAAAATTATGACTCAAAGCCAAGGATAAATTAATGTTGAAAATTACATTTTTACTGACTTACGAATATATGATATTGAGATGTAACATCATATTTGGATTATAACATCATTTTTGCATTTTTTCATCAGAGGCATCTGATCAGGTTGAAACCGGTGTCAAATGAAATCATCTGTCATAAAGAAGCAAAATATACAATTGATTTGTGTGTTTGTGTGTATGTGTGTGTGTGAGTGCTTACATGTGTTATATTTCCAAGATTACTTGATCTTGAACACAGGCCATATTGCAATTAATTTCAGACATATTACATTATAAAAATTTCAAATAAATATTTACATTTATAGATGAATATGTACTTATTATTATCAAGTCACACGAAAGGCAAGATTCACCTAAATATCCTCATCTGAGTCAGTTGACTGTCCAAACTCACTTTGGCCATCATCAGTTTCACTGCCACTTTCCTCGCCATCACAATCTGTTCGTCTTCTCTGTGGATCCCTGTCTTCTCTAGCAGCACACTGAGCTTGCTGTATCAGAGGTGGAAGGGTGTGACGAATTGGTCGACACCTCCCACTCCTTAGTTCCCAACCATGGGAAATAGGAGATGGGTGGTCTTTGTTTCTGAAATGTATCTGACAGGAAGTGATGTAGTTGGTTCTCTGTAAATGGTTTGATAGCGAATCCTGGTCAGGTGGAAGAGTGACGGTACTTTTCCTCTTTTGTTTCCTCCACTTTGATGCCCTTGCTTGTCCACATGAGATGCCAGCACTTTCTCCATATATTTTTGTCAACACAAATGTTTCCATTTCCCTTTTAGTGTCATCGTCCAGATTTAAACACTTTCCTACATTCACCAAAAGTTCTTGGGCTTCAGGGTCTTCAGAAAGCTTCTTCATGACTGATTTTTTGCCATGGCCATAAAAGCCAGAAGTGTGATCGCTGCCTGTGATGATGTGAGCAGCTATGATGACCTTTGCAATTTCTGGCTCAAGCATGTTTCGACAGCTGATGTGAGCTCTCTTTCGCTTTATGTATAGTTCACCTTGGATATCATGAGAAACAAACGCTGCTAGAACATAGACATCCGTGTCTTCACTGTCAACAATGGCTGTGATGCCATTGCTGTGCAGCTTGGCATATGCAGAAAATATCATTGTGTCTGCCTCTGCATGGGAAAATGCAAAGTCTTCTTTTTCCTCATTCAATTCTAGGAATGTTGCATTGCCGCCTTCACAGTACAAGAACTTTTTTCTGACTTCCCTTTGCGACAAGAAATATTTTATCATAATTTGCAGTCTCCTTTTGTTACTTTCATTTGTCATGACAGACTGAAGGTCACTTTGATTCGGGAATTTTTCTTGGAGCTTTGGATATTTCTTTGGCTGTCTCCCGTGTTTAGCGATTCGGCGGTCATGCTCATCATCTTTGATTGAGTGGGATAAATCATATCTGTCATTCACCAGAATAATGGTGGTGGCACGGGGATGTCTAGAGATGATTAGGTCATGTATTTTTGTGAGATAGTGAATCCATCTATAACAATCCCCATCCCGTCTCTTAGCCTCTCAGTCTTCTGCTGTTGGAGATGCAAGTCTCCAGATCATGCCCATGTCAATGATGCTGACATAGTCATCTAGGCTGGCTGATGTTGGTTCAAGGCTGAAGTAATCAAGAAGCTTGCTTTTTTGCTGTTTTTCTCATGGAACCATCGGCATTGAATAATGACAAACTCTCCTCGGTCACCCTTCCACTCAAAACTCTTTCAAGGTCAACGGCACCCAACCCTTCTACAAGACTCAACACTGCCGCTAACCCTGACCTTTCCATGTCAGTCATCTTCATCTGTGCACTTGATTGTCCACAAATTTTAATTCTGTCAAAATTTTTCCTCTTTCTTGTGTCGATTCTTGCACTAATGTTTTTTGATTTTGAGAAAATCCGCTCCTCAAAAAGTGTCCCAATCTGGTCTCTGGCTTCTGGGAGAGCGGCTTTGGTGTCATCGATTACATCTTGTGGAGCAATGATGCCTGATTGGAGTGATCTTAGTGTTGGATTTGAAGTGTCGAATGGGTCGACATTGAAGTCTTGAAGACACATGCAAGCAAGTCTTGAACAGCTTCTTCATCCATCTTTAATCTTGCAGGTTGACACTCCTTGTGTCTTCTATTTCGTCGCTTACAGTTGAGACTTTAGTTAAGTGCAGACTTAATTCTTGCAATATTGTTAGCATTTCTTGTGGTTGAGAACAACTGCTTTTCATTTTGCAAAAGATTAAGCCACCCTTGTTTTAACTTCGAGTTTAGGTTCATTGTTGTCTCAATCCACATGTCAAGTGGCATGCAAGAATAAGGAAGACCTGACATTGATTGAGCAAAATTTTGGTTAAACCATGATTTCTGGGTCTCTGGTAACGTAGATAGCATTGCCCAGAAATCTGACAAATAGCGTGCGTACTCGTTGTTGTTGTATGCTAGCAGTCCAGGTAGCATATCATATGATGAGGAGATATACTCTGGCCCATTCTGTGAGTGACAAGCATGTATGTTTTGGGCGAGTGGGTCAGACATTTCTAAGAAAGAAATCCAAAAGTCTCCCATGTCCGACCCGGTTTGTTCGTAAACCTTTTCCGCTAGCTCTTTGAACTCATCATCTTCTTCAAGACTTTGATAAGTGTTTGCAAGGACTTCAGTTTGAGTGTCTAAAGCAGTGGTTTTCAACCTTTTTTCTCTTACGGCACACCAAGCCAGGCGTAAAATGGACGAGGCACACCATCAGTATTTCAAAGTAGAACTAATGATATGCATACGTCAAGCATGTTAATTACTGTTAATTATTTATTATTTTTTATGGATTATCAAGGTTTTCAAAATATTACTTTCTTCTGCATATTTATTACTCCAAAATTACAGTGAAATATGATATCCTTGACAAAGTTACCAGCTATCAAACACAATAAAAATTATGAAGATTTAAAACACAAAATAATGATTTTATTCACGCACAAGCATGTGTAAAAATAAATGGCCTTTTCATGGATACAAATAACATTGGGAAATGAAACATGATGTCCTTGTTAAAGTTACTACCCATTAGAAATAATGTGAAGATTTGAAACTAAAGATACTAATTTTATTCGAGCACAATAACCATTAAAAATAAAACGCCTGTTCAAACAGAAATATCAGTGGGTAATAAAACATGATGTCCTTGATAAAGTTACTAGCCATTAGAAATGTACATGAAAATTTAAAACTGAAGATATTGATTTCATTTAAGTAAAAACATGACTAAAAATAAAAGCCTTCTCCATACATACAGTTATCAATGGGAAATTTGACCTTGTTGTTTCATAATGTGCCTCATCCGAGGTCGAATGGTGGAGAGGCATACCCTCAAGTCCTCCTCCAGTGTCTGAAGCCGCGACCTGTTCTTGTTTTTTACTGTGTTCATTGCAGAGAAGCCAGCCTCACACAGATAGGAAGTTGAGAAAGGAAGAAGAGCTCCAACTGCTTTCTTAGTAATGGTAGGGTATTCGTCTCAAAGGGACAACCAGAAAGTAGTCATGTTTGTGGATTCATGCTTTAGTTTTAGTGCTCTGTCATTCCTAATTTCTGTCAGCTCATCCTCTTCGGTAACTGTTAGCTCTGCTGACTCGTACGTACTTGCCACAAACGGATTTCTTACCCAGTCCAAGCACGATATCTCAAGTGATGGAAAATACTTTTCAAAGTTCTTACTCAGTAGCGACAAGCTTTGTAGAATCATCGTAAGAAGATTTTTGTCCAGTCTGCAATCTTTTGTTAATTCAAACATTTCAAATTTGTTCTCTTTTTTTATTCTGGATCCCCACAACGTTAGTTTTTCCTTAAATGCATAAATTTTATTTGTACAAGTAAGAATGTTTTCGTTCATTCCCTGCATACTCTTATTGAGAGTGTTCAGTGCTTGAAAAATGTCAGCTAGGAATGCCACTTTATTGCACCAGGTTTCATCACTAAGTAGGTCAGCCAGTTGAGACCCTTCTGAAGTTAAAAATGTAAGAAGATCCTCTCTTAGTTCATAAAACCTTGAAAGAACTCGCCCTTGAGATAGCCACCTCACTTCTGTGTGCAGTAGCAGTTGTGTGTGAGCAGATTCCATGGCAGAACAAAGACTTGAAAAAAGCCTTGATTTTAATGGTCCACTTTTGATATAGTTAGCTATTCTGATTGTCTCATCTAATACTTGCTGCAACTCAGGAACTAATGATTTTGAAATAAGGGTCTCTCTATGCAGGAAACAATGTGTAAAAACAATGACAGGATTTTTCTGTTTTGCAAGTGCAATGAATCCTTTTATTCTCCCTGACATGGAAGGGGCACCATCTGTGCAAATACTCATGCATGATTTCCATGACAAATCATTTGAGCTGAAATAGCTGTTAATCGCCTCAAAAATATCTTGACCTCGTGTTGATTCTGGAAGTGGTTTGCAAAATAAAAATTGTTCAATTATGTCTTCATTACAAACAAACCTGATAAATGCTAACAGCTGAGTTTTTCCAGTGATGTCAATTGACTTATCCAACTGGATGGCAAAAATTCTCATTTCTTTGATACAAGCTATGACTTGTGACTCAACGTCTTGAGACATATCAGAAATACGACGACTGATGGTGTTATCTGACATTGGGATTTTCAAAATCTCTTTTTCACATTTTTCACCAAACATGATGTTCACAATTTTGCTACATGCTGGTAATATTACTGACTCTGCAATTATATGTGATTTCATTTTTTGGGCAACTATTTC
>NW_027643641.1:0-63817 GCF_032717465.1 Coenobita brevimanus
ACTTTACCCACACAATCCTTGATCCAACTGATCCATACTGTCTTATGCTCCTCTTCCATCTTTTACTCACAACTATACATACTCCTTCCTTTGCCCTCTCATTCTCACCTACTCCTGCACATATACCCCATCCATACTCCCATTCTCTCACACTTTCTCCTCTCTATTTTGTTTCAGTTATTCCACATACATCCACTTTCGCATCCTCAAGCACCTGGACAATCTCTCTCTCTCTTTCACCTCATCAATTGCTCCCCTTACATTCCAAGTTATATTATTACAATAATAATAATAATAATAATGATAATAAATCATCCATCATCCAATCCTACATCGGCCAATGAGGCAAGCTGGTCCTAACATTTAAGATGAGAGTGACCAGCCTCACTCATCCCTGAATGGCATTACGTGAGCAATAAACTCCAACCACCCCTTGGATATAAACCTTCACCAGCTCAATCCAACTGCAACATCACAATTACCCATTAAGTCACCAGGCACAAAAATTTCGTTATGTGATTACCATCCAGCACAGTAAATGTTTCCCTGGTGTACAGGAAACCATTTGGCTTGTCACTCAGTGTAGATTCACCCACAGGCAGAAGGAAGGGGAAAGAATGAAGGAAAGAAAGACAGAAGAGGGGGTGTAAAGTCACCTGTAAGCAGAAGGATGAGGAAAGAATTAAGGAAAGAAAGAGAGAAGAGGATGGAAGGAAAGAAGGATGGAGGAGAGGAAAGGGCAGACCCCCGAGAGCAGCTCTACATCGAGTGAGTGGATGGTGAGCGCTCTCACCTACCACAAATAATAATAATAGTAATAATAATAAGTACTTTAATAACCCTGTTTCCCGCCATTTCACTGATCCCCCCCTCTCATATACCTCTCCATTCCTACCTTATCCTCAGTCTCCCCTTCCTTCTCCCTCAACTCCCTATTCCAAATGAGGAGGATGGTGGACCATAGGAGAAAGGGAACTTCTGGTTTCCTGTCCAGGCAGCTGGCTGGTATTTATGTGGCAGCTGGTTGGTATTAATTTGGCTTTCTTTTCCTCCCCCTGCTCCCTCTCTGTAGGCGGTTTCCATGGCTCAGTCAACTCACACACCTGAAAATATACTACACATTAGTTCTTTCCTTTCAAACCTTGATTAACAAAAGTAGCTTGTTGGCAGCAAGAACATTATCATCTGGAGACAACATGAGTTAAATAACTTGGCAATACCAAATGCAAGATGTTTTCAATAATAATTCGTCCATCCATCCATCATCCAATCGTACATTGCCCCATGTGGAGCATAGGAGCCCGGGGCTAGGTAATTAGTCCCGACAATTAAGATGAGAGTGACCAGCCTCACTCATCCCTGAGTGGCATTACATAAGCAATCAACCCCAACCAACCCTTGGATATAAACCTTCACCGGCTCAATCCAATTGGAAAATCACAATTACCCACTAAGTCACCAGGCGCCAAAATTTGGTTATATGGTTACAACCCAGCATAGTAAATGGTTTCCTGGTGCACAGGAAACCATTTGACTTGTCACTCACTGTAGTCACCCACAGGCTGAAGGAAGGGGAAAGAATGAAGGAAAGAAAGACAGAAGAGGGAATGTAAAGTCACCCGTAGGCAGAAGGACAAGGAAAGAATGAAGGAAAGAAAGACAGAAGAGAATAGAAGGAAAGAAGGATGGAGGAGAGGAAAGGGCAAACACCCGAGAACAGCGCTACATCGAGTGAGTGGATGGTGAGCGCCCCCAACTACCACAAATAATTTATAATAATAGTAATAATAATAACTACTTTAAGAATAATGAGAACTACTCTAAGTCTCAATGGCATGCCTAATGGGCCACATCCCCACACATCATTCAAGCCCCTGAAATCCTGATACCACAACACAGGCATAACTATCCACACACATGCATTTCATAAAAACAATCCAATAATCCATCCAACTTTTCAAGTTAAATAAGTGCTGTAAACCCTCATCATGTACTCCCCCATACAAATGTCATCCAATCATCATCTATCTGCTCAGCAAAAAATCAAACACACACCAAAATGAGATACTGGTCTCTGGTTTGAATAAATCTACACTACCTGTCTACCTATAGCAGGACGCCTTAATCCTGTAAGGGGTGGCCACAAACAAATTGCCTCCAAGTCACCCTGTCTCCTGCCATTTCACTGCTCCCCCCCTCTCATATACCTCTCCATTCCTACCTTATCCTCAGTCTCCCCTTCCTTCTCCCTCAACTCCCTATGCCAAATGAGGAGGATGGTGGATCGTAGGAGAAAGGGAACTTCTGGTTTCCTGTCCAGGCAGCTGGCTGGTATTAACGTGGCAGCTGGTTGGTATTAATTTGGCTTTCTTCTCCCCCCCTGCTCCCTCTCTGTAGGCGGTTTCCATGGCTCACTCAACTCACGCACCTGAAAATATACTACACATTAGTTCTTTCCTTTCAAACCTTGATTAACAAAAGTAGCTTGTTGGCAGCAAGAACATTATCATCTGGAGACAACATGAGTTAAATAACTTGGCAATACCAGATGCAAGATGTTTTTAATAATAATTCATCCATCCATTCATCATCCAATCCTACATTGCCCCATGTGGAGCATAGGAGCCCAGGGCTAGGCAACTGGTCCCGAAATTTAAGATGAGAGTGACCTGCCTCAATGATTCCTGAGTGGCATTACATAAGCAATCAACCCCAACCACCCCTTGGATATAAACCTTCACCAGCTCATCCAATTGGAACATCACAATTACCCACTAATCCACTAGGCGCCAAAATCTGGTTATATGGTTACAACCCAGCATAGTAAATGGTTTCCCGATATAGACATAATTTCCATCAGTAACCTTCAGAATGACACCAAGGTGTAATGTACAAAATAATCCGCTATAGAAAAGGTGTTAGGAAATCTCAAGTCACATATAATATGGCCCAAAAGCTTATGACATCTAACCTTCAATCCGATGACCTAACAGTAATGAGGGGGATATGAAGACTAAAGCTCACCCTTTCAATTAGGAAAGGTTGCTTCCTAAATGAATAAAATTGCTTGTCGGTATCCACACTATAATGAACCCCTTCAATACGATGTCTACTAGATTTAATTACTGCAACTACCAGGAGATTTTATTCAACTTATGACATCTCAAAACTCTTCACCTTAAGTGGAACTGCCGAGACAGACAAAGAAAGAGACAGACGGAAGCAGAGACTAACAGAGAGACAGAGGCACAGGCAGAGGAAGATTTAGAGAGAGAGAGATTGGATCAGTTACAAGGACAGGGAAAACTGAGGAGAGGAAATCAGGTAAGGAGAAGGGTAGAAAGACCGAGAGAGAGACTGAGATAGAGAGAAGGAGGCAGAGACAGAGAACATGATGTAGAGGTGAGTGCATGCAACTGAATGAGGTAAACGTGAGAGGATGCGGAGTTTGGAAGTGGACGAAATGGAACGATTCTTTCAGTCCAAAATGGAAGAGGCTGAAAGAGTGCGTAGGATGGGAGCAAGAAAGAGGAAGGAGAAAATAAGTTACTTAATGACCATGTGTAAGATGGTGAAGTAGGAAATGCAAATGTGGAAGACAGGAAGACAAAAGATTATTAATGAGAAGCAGTGGAAAATAGTGATTTGAAAGCAGGAAAAGCATACATGGAAGGCAAGACAATGCTTGATAGTGTCCTGGTACCAACACAGACGTCAGGCAGTGAAATCTGAACAGTGATAGAGAGGTAAACAAAGAATATTTACACTCCCACTATATTTTGCATTATGAAGTAAGGCGAAGAGCTGTGAAATACAACACTTTCTGTTTAAATTTTAACAATTGAACAGAACACAGAGCTGTGAAATAACTATACACCTCACATTTCAAGAAATATATTATATTTAAACTTTTCTTTTAGTATAAACATATATTTTGGCTACTCAGAACTCTCATGCACGCTGAAATGTATGGGGAAATATTGTTTGGTTTCAGTTTCATGGATGGGAGAGAGTTCGTTACCTTTCTGTTTGATTCAGTTCAGGAAGACAGCTGTTCAGGAGAGGAGCATAAACACCCCAAAGAGGAGAGAGAGAGAGAGAGAGAGAGAGAGAGAGAGAGAGAGAGAGAGAGAGAGAGAGAGCACAAAAACCAAACACAAAATAGCCAATGAGAACTACAACACTGTGGAAAAAAAGAGAAAGAAAAAGGAACTCGAGAGCATAAAAACATGTAAGCCTTCGTACATGCAGCTGTCCCTGAACACATAAGGCCACACCGTCCCACACACTACTGCTCTTACACACATGCTGCAGATTCACCTTAGACACTGCTATATTCCCCCCCCCCCATACACACACACAGACATATTTATTAACATACATACCCAAACCTCCATCCACAAAGGATCACTATGAACTCTGCCATCCCTCCAAACGCAGTGTCCCTCCACGACGCATACACAGGCTCTCCTGCATTCACACAGACAATTCAACACACACACACACACAGATACACACACACAAACTCATACTTGTATACCGAACCGGCGAAACTTGGACTGTTACACCCGTAGACTATCAGAGAGCATAATTTCTTATATAGCGATTTTATGGGCGACCGAAAGTTAGGTTAGGTCACTTTGGGCAGGGTTTGGTCTGATTAGATAATTTTTGGTTGGGTTGGGTTCAGATCGACTAGATATAGACGGATTAGGTTAGATTGCTTTAGAATAGCTCGGTTTTGATATATTTTGGGTTGGGTTCTATTGGGTTGGGTTAGGCTGGGTTAGGTTCGGTTGGATTTGGTCATTTGAGGCTTGAGTGGGTTTCGTTAGGTCCGGTATGGTATGGTTAAGTGAGACTCGATAGGATTACGTAGGGTTAGATGCGGTTAGGCTGCGTCAGAATTGGTTAGGTTAGGTATGGGGAAGTTACGTGAGATAGAGAGGTTAAATAAAATTAGACTGGGTTAGGTGAGATTAAGTTAGATTAGTTTGGGTTATTATAGGTTGAATTACGTCATTCGAGGTTAGGCCAGTTCAGTTCGAGCAAATATGGATAGGTTAGGCGAGACTGGCCTAAAATAAGATTGAGAAAACGTTATAAACACAACCCCCTCCTCCCATCTGATTCTGTGACCTACGTTTTGGCTTCAGTCTTTCTCTCCCTATTTCACTCTCTCGTAAAAGTCTTGATCCCTGTCGAAACGCTTAAATTTACTGCATTGTCAAAGTGGTTTATGCATTGCGGTCTTTTGTAGGTCGATCCTTCCAAAGTCAAGTATCGCACGAGGTGGACGTGGTTTTATGTGTGTGTGTGTGTGTGTGTGTGTGTGTGTGTGTGTGTGTGTGTGTGTGTGTGTGTGTGTGTGTTCGTGTGCATGTGCGCTTGAAGCTGTGTGTACTTGAGTAATGCCCACATGCACACACAAAGGCCAGGACAGTAGTGTGTGTATGTGTGTGTGTGTGTGTGTGTGTGTGTGTGTGTGTGTGTGTGTGTGTGTGTGCGCAAACGTGTGTACTTGGCTGATATCCACATGCATCCACACAAAGGCCAGGACAGACAGAGTAGTTGTTTATGTGTGTGGGTTTATGAATAGACTACACTTACATTCAGGCCAGGACAGACATAGGGTAGTGTGTGTGTGTGTGTGTGTGTGTGTGTGTGTGTGTGTGTGTGTGTGTGTACTTGACTGATATCCACATGCATACACACAAAGGCCAGGACACACAGAGTAGTTGTTTATGTGTGTGGGTTTATGAATAGACTACACTTACATACACTCAGGCCAGGACAGACATAGGGTAGTGTGTGTCTGCGTATGTGTTTGTATGTGTTAAAAGAATACACATACAGAGTACCATGTGTGTGAACAGAATATGTAGAGTAGCATGTGTGTGTGTACGTGTGAATATAATACACATGTAGACGTGTGTGCTACCCACACTGACACCCTCTAATTCTTTCAGCCAGGATTGGAGACGTAGCGTGTATATGTCAGGATTCCATATTATAATTACAAATCATAATAGATAGCATGATGGAAAGATAGATAGACAGATAGACAGATAGAAGCAGCAAGTACGTGTGGACATTCAAGGTCATATACATACATACCAGTTCTCACAAACCACTTACTAAAGTCAGTCAATAATATCTTTACAAACACTCCCGACGCAGTGCCAATCGGCATAGGTTTCATAGCATCTTTTTTATTTTTTTTTTAGGGATTTATGTGTATTAAACCTTAAGGATTCTTTAGTATGTTGCGTTTATTGTTTTGATATAGACACAATTTCCATCAGTAACCTTCAGAATGACACCAAGGTGTAATGTACAAAATAATTCGCTATGGAAAACATGTTAGGAAATCTCAAGAGTCACATATAATATGGGCCAAAACCTTATGACATCTAACCTTCAATCCGATGACCTAACAGTAATGAGGGGGAAGTGAAGACTAAAGCTCACCCTTTCAATTAGGAAAGGTTGCTTCCTAAATGAATAAAATTGCTTGTCGGTATCGACACTATAATGAACCCCTTCAATACGATGTCTACTAGATTTAATTATTGGAACTACCACGAGATTTTATTCAACTTATGACATCTCAAAACTCTTCACCTTCAGTGGAACTGCCGAGACAGACAAAGAAAGAGACAGACGGAAGCAGAGACTAACAGAGAGACAGAGGCACAGGCAAAGGAAGATTTAAAGAGAGAGAGATTGGATCAGTTACAAGGACAGGGAAAACTGAGGAGAGGAAATCAGGTAAGGAGAAGGGTAGAAAGACCGAGAGAGAGACTGAGACAGAGAGAAGGAGGCAGAGACAGAACATGATGCAGAGGTGAGTGCATGCAACTGAATGAGGTAAACGTGAGAGGATGCGGGGTTTGGAAGTGGACGAAATGGAATGATTCAGTCCAAAATGGAAGAGGCTGAAAGAGTGCGTGGGATGGGAGCAAGAAAGAGGAAGGAGAAAATAAGTTACTTAATGACCAAGTGTAATTAAATCAGGCTTTACTGATCTACCAGAAGACCCGCCAACATGTCGTAAAAATAACCCCGCTAATACCAATACACCAGTCCTGTATGAGACAGCCCTAGCATGTATTCAATATGGACGGTGGGTGTTAGCGCCGAAGTGGTGACATGTAGAGGTGTATGGTATAGGAGGACTGCTGGACCTTGATAGCAGGCTGTGAAGCCTATGCCCAGAGTCGGACACATTTAAAAAAAAAAAAAAAAAAAAAAAAAAAAGATAGTGAATTGAAGTAGGAAATGCAAATGTGGAAGACAGGAAGACAAAAGATTATTAATGAGAAGCAGTGGAAAATAGTGATTTGAAAGCAGGAAATGCATACATGGAAGGCAAGACAATGCTTGATAGTGTCCTGGTACCAACACAGACGTCAGGCAGTGAAATCTGAACAGTGATAGCGAGGTAAACAAAGAATATTTACACTCCCACTATATTTTGCATTCTGAAGTAAGGCGAAGAGCTGTGAAATACAACCCTTTCTGTTTAAATTTTAACAATTGAACAGAAGACAGAGCTGTGAAATAACTATGCACCTCACATTTCAAGAAATATATTATATTTAAACTTTTTTTTAGCATAAACATATATTTTGGCTACTCAGAACTCTCATGCACGCTGAAATGTATGGGGAAATATTGTTTGGTTTGTTTCATGGATGGGGGAGAATTCGTTACCTTTCTGTTTGATTTAGTTCAGGAAGACAGCTGTTCAGGAGAGGAGCACAAACACCCCAAAGAGGAGAGGGAGAGAGAGAGAGAGAGAGAGAGAGGAGAGGGAGAGAGAGAGAGAGAGAGAGAGAGAGCACAAAAACCAAACACAAAACAGCCAACGGGAACTACAACACTGTGGAAAAAAAAGAAAAAGAAAAAGGAACTCGAGAGCATAAAAACATGTAAGCCTTCAACAGAATACCTTGGGCAATTCTGTGCTGTCTGGACATTGCTACACCTCACCCTGCCCTTGGGTGGGAAAGGAGGTTCGGATGATGATGATGATGATGATGATGATGATGAGGAGGAGGAGGAGGAGGAGGAGGAGGAGAGACACGACGACGACGAGGAAGATGAGTGAAGTTTTTAAAATATAAGGAGCCGATCACGCATTCACAAATAGGGCTCAGAAAACGTTATAAACACAACCCCCTCCTCCCATCTGATTCTGTGACCTACGTCTTGGCTTCAGTCTTTCTCTCCCTATTTCACTCTCTCGTAAAAGTCTTGGTCCCTGTCGAAACGCCTAAATTTACTGCATTGTCAAAGTGGTTTATGCATTGCGGTTTTTTGTTGGTCGGTCCATCCAAAGTCAAGTATCACACGAGGTGGACGTGGTTTTGTGTGTGTGTGTGTGTGTGTGTGTGTGTGTGTGTGTGTGTGTGTGTGTGTGTGTGTGTGTGTGTGTGTGTGTGTGTGTGTGTGCGCGCGTGCGTGTAGTTGTGCGTGTATGTGTGCTTCGTGTTCCATGTATTTTCTGTATCTTGTGTTCCGATTTAAGTCTGTTTTATATATTTTGTTTGTGCTTTGTGTTACTGCAGATTTATGTGCTTGAATTGAGGGGTATATGAGGGAGGGGAGCGTGAGTTGGGGAAGGGTAGTCAAATGGTGGGTGACAGAGCGACTTGGAGGCGTTTTGTCTGCGGCCACCATTTGCGGGATTAGGGCGTCGGGCTATAGACAGATAGATAGATAGATGTTTCGTGTGACTGAAGGTGAACTGCTTAAGAGCAGTACCTTTTATAGTAACGATTATTTCTTCCTGAATACAGCAAATGTTTTTAGTGTATTTCGCTCTCTGGACGATTGTATAAGACCTTCTTGGAAAGTACTAGAATTACAAAGATTGCAGTCGATACAGTCTTATGCGTGATGAGTGGTATGTGTGGTGTGGTGTAGTATGGTGTGTGGTATGGGTGTGGTATGGTGTGGTGCTGCGCAGTGTAGTGTGGTGTGACCAAGGTGAGAGGTATGGTGTGATGTGGGCGGGGTGAGCGGTGATGTGTGATGCTGTTTGGTGCAATGTGTTGTGTTGTGTTGTGGTGTGGTACAATGACATGCGGTTTGGTGCAGTGTGGTGCGTTGCGGTGTGGTGTTTTGAGGTGTGACGTGGTTTCATTTGGTGTGGTTTGGTGTTTGGTGTGATGTGGTGTTGTACAGTGTGGTATGGTTCAGCGTGGTGTGGAGTGGTGTGGTGTGGCGCGGTGCAGTGCAGTGTGGTGCGGTTCGGTGTGGTGTGGTGTGGTTTGTAGAGTATGATGTGATATGGCTTGGTGTGGTGTGGCTTGGTGCGTTATGTGATATGGCTTGGTGTGGTGTGGCTTGGTGCGTTATTGTATGGTGCTGAGCAGTGTTTTATGGTGTAGTCAGCCTGGTGTGATGTAGTGCACAGTGGCGTGTTGAAGTGTAGTGTGTGGTGTGTTGTAACGGAGCGTGGTGTAGGTCAGTGTGTTGTATTGTGGTGTCGTGAGGTGGTGTGAGGTGTGAGGTATTGTCAGGCGTGTTGAAGTGTGGTGTGGTGAGGAGTGGTGTGGGTTAGTTTGATGTGATGTCGCGTGATGTGGTGTGGTGCACTGTGGTACAATGGCGTGTGGTGTGGTGTGGTGTGGTGTGATGAGTGTGGTGTGATGCGGGTGGTATGAGCGGTGTATTGTGGTAGGATGCTGTGTGGTGTGGTGAGGCGCTGGGGTGAGTTTAGTGATGTGGTACTGCGCTGAGGCGAGCTTATCCTAGTGGCGTGGTGCCGTGTGGTGTGAGGCAGTGTAGTGTGATGTTGTGTGACAGTCTGGTGTAGTGGTGTGATGTGTGATGCAGTACGATGTGGTGTGGTGTGGTTTGCTGTGGTGTGGAGGTGTGGGGGTGTGAGGGAGCCAGGAGGTGTCCACTGTGGCGCGGGACACCAACGGGTTCACCCCCACACTTTACGTTTAAAATAGTCCCCTACCCAGCCTTGGTCACGTTCAGGGTTCACACACCCCTGAATACAAATACCTTCCTCAAACTTCACAAATCAACATACATACCACACACACAAAAACAATATCTACATTTAAACCAGCTCTGCTGTAGGGCCTTGCTGTGGATGTCACTGACTGCACGGCGCAATTGTCCCTCGCGCGGTGTGGTGCGGTGAGGAATTGTCCCTTCTCCCCCTTGGGGCTAAGATGCGAATGACCGTGTTAGAGTGGATGGGTAAGTGTCGACCTGTCTCGGCTCCCCCCTTTCCTTGGGGGAAGCAGCCTGGGTGTATATCTATCTATCTATCTATCTATCTATATATATATATATATATATATATATGTGTGTGTGTGTGTATGTGTGTGTGTGTGTATGTGTGTGTGTATGTGTGTGTGTGTGAAACCCTTTCATATCTAAAAGTCTCTTCAAAGCTGAAAGTCTCTTCAAAGCTGAAAGTCTCTTCAAAGCCATCATATGGAGACAGTAAGAGTGAAATAAAAGAAAAAAGGTCATCTCACAGGAGAGGTAAAATCCTTTCAGGCCGGAGTGCTTAAAAAGGACGCGATAGCATCTCAAGGAAAGGTTGTGTCTGTCTGTCTCATTAACGTTTTGGGATGCGAGGTACTTCATTCCCGGCGACATGAGCGAGGCCACACCACACCATTCAAAGCCACTCTCTCTTACCACATGACGCCAAAGGCATAATCAATGGGTCTTGAAGCTCCAGCATCTATTATATTTGTATCCAGTTAATTTATTTTTACTAACTCCAAACGATATGGTTCAGTTTGGGAGAGAGTTTTCAAGAGGGGTTTGATACTCGTATAACCTTCATTAACACCTCCCCCAGAAAAAAAAAGTCCAACGGTATTCTCAGTTGGATAAAATCGTCTGCAAATAGAAAGAAATACCTAAAAAACTGTGAGTAGTCTGATGGAATTTATAATTACGAAATCTGTGTAAGTTGCGGCGATCTATCCTTGGAATGTTATGACTTGTCTCAGGTAAAAATAATCACCTGATGTTAATTTGAATACAATAGTTGTGTCCATACCAGCTTAAGGATAATCGAAAGTTACCAACGATTATACTGACAGACTTCTCAGAGCTGAATAACCTTGTATTAGCCTGACTAAACTACCCAGATGCATCCACGGCAGCGATGTGGTTAATATTCTTAGAGGCTGATCAGAATATAACAGATTTGATACTGTGCTGGAAATAACAGTCTACCTTTCAGCCTGACGAATTATTTAGCGTTTCTTTCTGTTGTTCAGGGAACTGTGAATATATAGAGGTTTTTGTCTGACACCTCATCCAGTGAAATGTGATCGGAACCAAAAAGCTCCTTCATCTCTGTCCCTATTCATCAACAATTCGTCCACCTCTCCGTCCTATACTACCCATCTGTTTTCATCATCCTTGATCTAGATTAACCTTTCTTCTCCTCGCAACTACTCCACTCTACATCTTCCCTTGTGTATTCCCTACATGTTCTATCCACGATCGTCTTGGCCTTCCTCTCTTCTTCCAACCATTACACTCTCATACATACTTCTCTTTGTGCTGTACTATCTTACATTGTTTGTTCACCCAGTTCTTTGCCAACTTTTCATTCATCTTTCTTCACTCACATGCTCTCTCCTTCATGTACTCCTTGGCTTTTCTTTCCATCCACGTTGTTATTGGCCTACCTATTTTTTGTCCTTTATACTTCATCACTCATATGCACCTTCCCTCACGGACTTTTTGTCTGTCCACCACCTCATTATTTATAATCTGTCTCTCCTCCCAACTATCTATCCCACAGCAGAACATCTATTCCACCAAAGTCAGTGGAGGGTAATGTTATCACTGATGTCCGTCCGTAGAGTTGGGACGGTTGGGCAGGCGCAGAGATTATATTTTTGGAGCAAATCTCAGAAAGTATTAAATGCAGTCATGAACTTTCATTATCGAACACTGTCACTTCAGTTTGTTCTTTGCCTCCGTCCCCTTTCTCTCTGTTATCCCACTTTCATATATATTTCTTATGTACTCCCTCACTTCTATCCTTCCACCTTGCTCTTGGTCCACCTCTCTTTCCACGCCAATCTCTTACTCCCCATTACCTTCCTATGACCAAACCACATCAGTGTTGCTGAAAGTAAAGGAAGAAAAACTGAACTGCTGCAGCCAGACTGTGTGTGTGCGGGGAAGGATACGTCTGTGTGTGTGTGTGTGTGTGTGTGTGTGTGTGTGTGTGTGTGTGTGTGTGTGTGTGTGTGTGTGTGTGTGTGTGTGTGTGTGCTTCGTGCTCCATGTGTTTTCTGTAACTGTTGCTCCGTTTTTCGTCTGTTTTATATATTTTGTTTGTGCTTTGTGTTACTGCAGTTTTATATGCTTGTATGTCTCGTGTGACTAAAGGTGAACTGCTTAAGAACAGTTCCTTTTATGGATACGATTGCTTCTTCATGAATACAGCAAATGTTTTCAGTTTATTTCGCTCTGTGGACGATTGTATAAGAGCGTCGTGGAAAATACTGGAATTAGAAAAACTGCAGTAGATACAGCCTTGTTTACCAGATATCCTGCCCAAGTTTCATTAGCAGATACGTTGTCCAAGTTGAATAAAATCGTCTGAAGTAAGAATAAGCTTGAAGAGACGTTGCTGTACTGAAAGTCATTGGATATGCCTTGTTTTATGTCTGTTCGTATGTGGCTGCGAGAAAACAGACTCAGGTTCAGTCTTTTATGGCAAGCGTTAATGGATATCTCAGTGTTTTCTTTAATATGGAGGTTAATATATCACTGGAATGTTTATAAAGCTTTCCGCCTCCTCTCAAGTAAACATGTTTACTGTCTATTACACTCTTCCAATTGGTAAAATCACTGGTGTGTTTACAGATCCCCATCTCTCAGGCAAGGGTGTTTACTCGTGTCTGTTACATGGGTGTCTATTACACACCTCCTATTGGTAATCTGTTGATGGTATGTTTTTCAAAGCCTCCCACCTGTCTCTCGTGCAACGGTGTTTATTATCTATTACACTCCTCTTATTAGTGATGTGTCAAGAGCATGTTTTTAGATTCCGACCTCCCTCGTGCAAGGCTTTTTACTGATGATTACACGGAAGTGAAGCTTGGACATTGTTGGAAGGACACAAGTCAAGAGTGAGAGCAGTGGAAATGAATTATTTAAGTGGAGCCTGTGGAGTCACGTGGAGAGACAGGCTGACGAATGAAGATATAAAGGAGCGATGTGGTCTTGACGTGGATGTGATAGGAAGCGTTATGAGGAACACACTGAGGTGGTTTGGCTATGTGGAGAGGATGGAGGGTGAAAGACTGACGAAGAGAGTGTATGTGAGTGAGGTGGAGGGGGGAAGAGGGAGAGGGAGGCCGAGGATGAGATGGAGTGATGGGGTGGAGAGGTATATGAGAGAGGGAGGGTGTGAGTTGGGAGCAGGGCAGTGAAATGGCGGGGGACAGGGCGACTTGGAGGCGATTTGTTTGTGGCCACCCCAAACGGGATTGAGGCGTCTGGCAATAGACAGACAGATAGACACACACCATATTGGGAGTCGTACACGTCCTCTCTGATTATAAGATGACAACTCTCTCAAATCATGCATGGTTTTCTCATAGCCTTCATCAGCCTCTGAACCACGTAGTCTCGTCTGCTTATGCTTGCACTCCTCATAGTCCTAATCAGACCTCAGAGCTACCTATCCAAGCCGTATATTACTGTTATCCTGTGTTCTTTTTATCGTTCTTCTTTTTTTCACTTTTTCTGGCCCCATTCATGCCTTTCTGCGTTTTGTTTCAGTCTTTTGCTCTCTTTATCTCATACTCTGTTTTTTTTGGTTTTACTCTCTGCTCTTTTTCTCTTATCCTACCTCTTTATCTCTCGTATCCCTGCCACGGTTCGTCAATTAAATATTTCACGGTTGATTATGCAGATACGAGGCTGTAAATAATGACTAGGCAAGATGATATATTGTAGCCGTTGCGAATCAGACAGACATATATGGTAAAAGGTGAAACATAAACTTACATCTGCACTTGTAAATTGAGCTGGGGTAAAGAGAGAGAGAGAGAGAGAGAGAGAGAGAGAGAGAAAGTATATATTTTTCCTTATAGAAAACATCTCACACACCTTAAACACACACACACACACACACACACACACACACACACACACACACACACACAAGATGGATACCAAGCTTAAGGGACCTAAGCTACGAAAAAAGACTAAATAAACTGAATCTACCAACACTACAGGAGAGAAGGAAAAGAGGTGACATGATATTGCTATATATGTGCATATCAGGGAAGGAGAAAATAGACTTAAATGATTACTTAACATATGGAGAAGCATCAGCAAGAGGACACAGCAAAAAAACTGCTTAAGAAGAGAGGTGATAAAGACGTAAGGAAATTCAGTTTCCCAAACAGAGCAATTGATCAATGGAATGCACTACCGAATGAAATAGTGTGTGCCAAAACAATTCACAAATTTAAGGATATGTACGATAAATATGGTTTAAGACACTCTCTCGTAAAAGTCTTGGTCCCTGTCGAAACGCCTAAATTTACTGCATTGTCAAAGTGGTTTATGCATTGCGGTCTTTTGTTGGTCGGAGCCCTCCAAAGTCAAGTATGACAGGAGGTGGACGTGGTTTTGTGTGTGTGTGTGTGTGTGTGTGTGTGTGTGTGTGTGTGTGTGTGTGTGTGTGTGTGCTTCGTGTTCCATGTATTTTCTGTATCTGGTGTTCCGATTTAAATCTGTTTTATATGTTATGTTTGTGCTTTGTGTTACTGCAGCTTTATGTGCTTGTATGTTTCGTGTTTCGTGAGACTAAAGGTGAACTGCTTAAGAGCAGTAAAGTCATGGACAGAGAAACCTGGACACTCAAGGGCTGGGCTGAGAAATTCTCTTTCCTATTCGATTTTTCCATTAAATCTTCTTCCATATGAACCGTAACCCGCACCCCCTTCCTTGCCTCAATGGACAAGTGACCACTCCTCACCTCACCCGCCCGCCCTCCTTCCCTCCATACATCCCGTCATCCCCCCCCCCCCCGTCTCTTTCTCTCTCTCTCTCAAAGGTTCTGTAAGGTGAATAATAACGTCAATGCAAAGTATACGTTTACTGATATAATTATTATAAATAAATAAAGCATGTTAGTATAAAATAAATAAAGCATTTTAATACATTTAAAGATAACTGCAATTCGCGGGTAGACAAATGTAGCCAGCTTTTAAGCGGCGTCAGCATACACTCTGCCTCTCAACATTTGCTTTTCTCCTTTCTTCTCTCCCTTCCTCATCTACTCGGTCTGTCTGTCTATCTGTCTCAGTATCTGATTTCCTCCTTTCTTCTGTCCCTGTTACTATCTCTTAACACCTTCCCTCATGTCTCTCTCTCTCTCTCTCTCTCAGTCAGTATCGAATCCAACCTCCTTTATTTCCATTTTCCAATCACTTCTTGCAGGCGGTTTGGCACAGAGCTGACATGATTATTATTTATCCGTCTGCTTATCTATTCCTACCTATCTGTCTGCCTGTGTTTTTCTGTCGATCGATTTACGTATATATATATATATATATATATATATATATATATATATATATATGAAGAGAGCATTGAATGTGAGAGGGATGTTTGTAGAGCAAGGAAGAGTGGCTGTGCGTGATAGAAATGAATGGAGAGAAATTGTGAATGAATAAATGATGACGCAGCCTTGGGGGGATATTCTCCTACATTTGTCTGATCAGCTGATCAGGCAGATGCGGGTAAAGGGATGGGTCTATTATGATGTGGCAGGTGTAAACCAGCTCTGCTGTAGGGCCTTGCTGTGGATGTCACTGATTGCACGGCGCAATTGTCCCTCGTGCGGTGTGGTGCGGTGAGGAATTGTTCCTTCTCCTCCTTGGGGCTAAGATGCGAATGACCGTGTTAGAGTGGATGAGTAAGTGTCGACCTGTAGGCTGTAACATATATATCAACTTTAAGGAACGTCAGTTATACAGAGATGGAGAAGTGATAGACAAATTTAACATCATGTGTTTTTAGTAAGACCACAGCAACAACTCACCCAAACCATCAACATATTAACTTGGAACATAAATGCTGTGCGAACCAAGCTGGAGAAGACTGAGGTGCAAAGATTGTTATTAAAGTTTGATGATGTCAGCCTAAATGAGACAAAAACACAACTGTCTGTGCATTTGCCAGGATTTGTGACGTTCAGGTGTGTGAATAATGTTTCAACTCATCGGGGAGATACAGTTGTGTTGGTAAAAAATTATTTAGCAGGTTATGTAGAGAGCGTTGATTACGGAATACAGGATCAAGTATGGATGAAATTTAAATGTATTCCTAATGTAATATTTGGGTTTTGTTATATTCCACCACATGATTCTGAGTATTTTTCTTACAATTCATTTACCTCAATCCAAGAAAAGATTATTGATGGTGATTGTAGGTGTGTAATTATAGGCGATCTTAATTCCAGATTTGGTAAATATGTTCGGGAGTTACCTTCCCGTAGTGATATTCCTGATGCCTATATGTATTGCTACCCAGTTATACACGACACTATAAATGCCCCTAATGACAATGCTTATGTACTATCTACGATTTGCATAGACAACAAGATGTTGGTACTAAATAACCTAAAGACGACGACTAATCATTTTAAAGGTGATCTGACTTTTCGTAAAGGAGGTAGTTGGGTGTCAGAGTTGGATGTGTGTGTGGTATCGTGTGGATTGGTTGATGATATTAAATCCTTGTGTGTGCATAATATGGAATGTTTGCCATCGGATCATGCTCCCGTTAGCATTGAGGTAAATATCCCAGTTACTAGTGTAGACTCCCTATACCGCCGTGCATGTCACCTTGGAGGTCATGCATCGCTGTTAAATGTCAGGGAGAGTAGTTCGGTGGCTCGCAGTCCAATTAAGTTTTCAACAATAGATTTGGATATGTTTCGAAATAATGTACAAAATCTTGATGTTCCCAATTGCGAGGATGAACATAATATAGATAATCTTGCTCATAATATTGCTGATGCTTTGTACGAATGTGCAAGAGCTAGCCGAAGCGCTGTGGGCGTTCTCGGTGGTGGTGGTGGTGATAGTAGCTTATCCCGCTGGGAGAGGATGATGCAGGACAGGGATGATAGACGGGTGTGGCAGGCAATCAGTTGGAAGGGAGACTTAAATGATGAATTACAGGCTAACAATAGACCCTCTGATGAAGAATTTCGTGGCTACTATGAAGAGTTAATGAATATTGATATAGATAATCTTGATGAATGCCGACATAGCAATGTAACTATACCTGTGTTAGATAACCCCATCTCCCCTGCAGAGGTTAATGCACAAATTAGTAAGCTCAAAGCAGACAAAGCTTGTGGGCCAGATGGCATTGCACCAGGGATTTTTAAGCTGTTGCCTGCCCAGTGGATAATGCTTATTGTTAATATGTTTAATGTGATATTCTCTAACGCACAATATCCTGCACTTTGGGACTAGGGCCAAGTTGATTACTATTTTTAAGAAAGGGAATAGAAAGGATGTTAAGAATTATAGAGGTATAAGTATAATAGATAGCATCTCCAAACTCTATGATATGGTGTTGTGCTCCCGTTTGGAGATGTGGTTTAAGCCGTATCGTGAACAAGCAGGAGCGCAAAGGGGTCGTGGCTGTGTGGAGCACATAGTGACATTACGCCTCCTAACAGATTTAGCTAGAAAGAAAAAGAAAAAGTTATTTGTAACACTCGTTGATTTTAGTAAGGCTTATGACCGGGTACAAAGACATATTCTAATAAGAATTTTAAAGCGTCTTGGATCTGGTATGGTTATGTTGGGTGCTATTGGTGCTGTATATAATGTTACAGAGAGCATTATTGGTACTGCCATGTTTGCTGCCACACTGGGAGTTCGTCAGGGATCCCCTACATCTTGTTTGTTTTTTATATTATACGTGAACGATTTGATTAAACTGATAAAAGATCATTGTGGTGATGACGGATTCTTGAGGTGGCTACATATTTTAATGCGATGGATGATACTGTGCTGCTCTCCACTTCGCGCAGTGGGATGATTAATAAGTTGTCATTGATGATGCAATATTGCGATGAGTATGATATGAAAGTGAATGGAGAAAAAACAGAATTTTTTGTAATACATGGTACGCCTGAGGAAAGGAAGATTTGCGGGTAGAGGGTCTGGTGGTAGAACAGTGTACTCAGTATATGTATCTTGGTTCACCATTTACGGCTGACGGCTCAGTTTCGTCATCGGTCAGGGCTCACGCAGACGCCAAAATGACTCATGTCATCAAATTCACTTCACTTTTAAGGAAAAATAATGACATTCCTTTTTGTGTTAAGAAGCGTGTGTTTGATGCTTGTTTGGTGTCGGCTATTTTATATGGATGTGAGTCTTGGCTGGGTGCGGACCTGAGACCGGTTGTGAGGTTGTATAATTGGTCTTAATGTTAGGTTAACTACGTGTAATGACTTGTGTTATGTAGAATCTGGTTATCCTTAGTTACAGTCCTTAGTTAAATGCAAGCAAAGAAAGTTTTTTCGTAAGATGTGGAATGAGAGGCAAGGAATGGATGATGACCCATTAGTTTTAGCCATTAATACTGTTATGAACAATCAATACCAGACCCATACATACATTAACAATTTATTACATAATGAAAGGGATGATATAGCTGAAGGATTTCGGGACCTGAAGGCCATAATTTCCAACTCAGAGTCTTCCAAACGTAAAACATATATGGAAATAAACCCAGAATTAAATGTCCATTCAGTATACAGAGAGAATAACTATATAAGTGAACACTATCGCGTTGCTTTTACGCGGTTCCGAGTGTTAGCACATTCTCTAGCAATAGAAGTGGGCCGATGGAACAGAAGGGGACGTGGAAGGCTGCCAGTAGAGGAGAGGGTATGTGAGTGTGGTGAGATACAAAATGAGATTCATGTGGTACAAGAATGTGCTATGACGCAACACTTGAGAGACGTTTATAATTTTTCAACTATCACAGATATATTTTCTAATAGATATGATGATGTTCAAAGATGTACTATAATTTTCAAGATCTTGGATACTTATAAAGTATGAAACATAAATGTTTAAAGGAAGGAAGTAAATAGATAAAGCATATGTTATTCCTGGGTACATAAAGGTCACTGTACATATTACTTTAAGTTAAGGAGTACGTGTTTTATATACTTTGAGCATTTGTCTTTGATTTTTCTTTGAAGTTGATATGAAATCCAGGGTGGGCGTTGTTTCTGATGTGAGAGTTTGTATCATTATATTTACTTGGAGTTACAAAGGCAGGTGTAGTCAGTGCTTTTCACTGTCGTGCCGCTGTGTTATCTATGAATTCCCTTTAGGGTGTTGTAATTTGTTTTGAGTATTTCATTGTATTATTATATATGTACTTTTACTGGACCAATCTTTAAAATAATGTGTATGATCATTTGTAGCTGTGGTCAATAAAATTCTATCTATCTATCTATCTATCTGTGTGTGTGTGTGTGTGTGTGTGTGTGTGTGTGTGTGTGTGTGTTCGTGTGCGCTTGAAGCTGTGTGTACTTGAGTAATGCCCACATGCACACACAAATGCCTGGACAGTAGTGTGTGTGTGTGTGTGTGTGTGTGTGTGTGTGTGTGTGTGTGTGTGTGTGTGTGTCTGCAAACGTGTGTACTTGGCTGATATCCACATGCATACACACAAAGGCCAGGATACACAGAGTAGTTGTTTATGTGTGTGGGTTTATGAATAGACTACACTTACTTACACTCAGGCCAGGACAGACATAGGGTAGTGTGTGTGTACATATGCGTTTGTATGTGGTAACAGAATACACATACAGAGTACCATGTGTGTGAACAGAATATGTAGAGTAGCATGTGTGTGTGTACGTGTGAATAGAATACACACGTAGACGGGTGTGCTACCCACACTGACACCCTCTAATTCTTTCAGCCAGGATTGGAGACGTAGCGTGTATATGTCAGGACTCCATATTATAATTACAAATCATAATAGATAGCATGATGGATAGATAGATAGATAGATAGACAGACAGACAGATAGATAGACAGACAGACCGCTAGAAGCAGCAAGTACGTGTGGACATTCAAGTGCATATACATACATACCAGTTCTCACAAACCACTTACTAAAGTCAGTGTGTGTGTGTGCGTGTGTGTGTGTGTGTGTGTTCTAATACAGTCTCCCCATTCCTCTTATTTTTTTTTACGTCATTATTATCCACACAAAAGAAACCTACTTTAACTTATAAAAGATACTCTACCCACACAGTGAAATTGTGGGAAGTGCCATAATAGAACGAATTAAGCCCGACCAGAATCGTATTCTTCCATATGAATAGTTATCGACACAGTGAAATCAAGACCTACTGTAACGACATCTTACACTGAGATGGTTATATCGTGAACATGGGCCTCGTCTAGTTCCTATGTTGGTATGTAAACCCAAATGCTTAACATCTATCTATCTATCTATAGCCCGACGCCCTAATCCCGCAAAGGGTGGCTGCAGAGAAAACGCCTCCAAGTCGCTCTGTCACCCACCATTTGACTATCCTCCTCCCAACTCACCCCCCCCCTCCCACATATACCTCTCAACTCCATCCCTCCACCTCATCCTCGGTCTACCCCTCCCTCTCCCTCCCTCCACCTCACCTACATACACCCTCTTATTTAGTCTTTCATTCTCCATTCTCTTCACATGTCCAAACCACCTCAGTGCATTTCTCCTAATCTTCTCAATCACATTCACATCCACCCCACAACGTTCCTTCACTTCTTCATTCGTCAACCTGTCCCTCCACGTCACTCCACATGCTCCTCTCAAGTAACTCATTTCCACTGCTCTCACTCTTGACTTGTTCCCCTCTTGCAAAGTCCACGCCTCGCTTCCATACGTCAGGGTAGGGATCACAATACTATCATGCAGTGACTTCTTAACTTCCATACTCACCTCCCTATTTCTCATCATTGCTTTCAGTGCACAAACAACCTTCCTTCCCTGCTGTACCCTTTCACGCACTTCATCCCCCAAAGTTCCATCCTTACTCATCACACTACCCAAGTACTTGAATGCACTCACATTCTCCGTATCCTCACCAACTAACCTCACTGCACACTGTGTGACTTCATTCCCCTCGAATACCACAACTTTACTTTTGTGATGAGTAAGGATGGAGGTTTGGAGGGTGAAGTGCTTGAAAGGGTACAGCAGGGAAGAAAGGTTGCTGGTTCTTTGAAAGCAGTGAAAAGAAACAGGGAAGTGAGCATGGAAGTGAAAAAGTTACTACATGACGGCAGTGGCGGCGCCAAGGGAGGGCTTGGGGGGGCTTCAGCCCTCCCCAATAATGAGCCAAACCCCCCCATCAGCCCCCCCAATATTGCCAGATTCCAAAGGCGAATTTAGGCAGGACGTCCCTTATTTGAACTTTCAATTTTGTATTACTATTTACAAATAATACACAAAAGTTGATGAAATGAAGTGTTATAAGTTTAGGAAAAGATTCAATAGATTAAATCGTGATTATTTTTAGCTGTTAGCATTTAGCAGATTCTGAATGATAGTAATTTCACGGAAATTACGGAAAATTTATCAGTTGACTCAACTTCTAAGGAAAACTTCCAGCCTAGTTCTAATACTAAGGGTAACTTATGTTATAATATATTCTGTGAAATTCTTGTAATTCAGATGGTTAGTTTACATATCCTATAATGGAAATGATAAGTGAAAGTAAAATACAGCATTATTTTATTCAACTACATTAGCCATTCTTTTAGTGTATTACGACTGTACGATTATTATCTCGTCTTCAGAAATATAATTGAATGTCGATTATGTCATAATTCGAGGCAGGAAGTTAATAAATTTGAATATATTTGATTAAAATGAAGTAAAGGATTCACACTGCTATAGGGCCTACATGGTCCTAGGCTCCTAGCCTAGCCCAGCATTAACGAATCGAGTGCACGATGAGCCATTCCTGTTCAATTCCTGTCAGCTACCAGACCAGTCTACCACGCGACGCGGTTGTGTGTAGATCTCCGAGTCTGTTGGCTGTTAATTGCTTAGTGCAGTAGACACTGAATTACTGAGCAGCTGAGCTTATTAGTTGTGGTTTTTGTCTTTCACTGATTAACAGGTATGGTGTAAGTTGATTTTTTTCTACTTAAAAATGTATATAGGCTACTATAAGATTATAAGAAGCTGTGGAAGGAAGAATAAAATAGTGTGAAAATATCTGGTCTGTTGTAATGCTAATATGCAGTTTTATGCTTCTGTGATCTGTGTGCTTGTTTATGCTGTTTTCCCTGTTTATGAAAGTAACTGATGGTGGTTTATCATATTTGAGCACATAGGCCGGGTTGATCATGGAACGCTACCTGTTACCCAAGATTCCCAAGAAGAGGCTGCGAGATGATGATCCTCCTACAGACACACCTGCTGTTAATGAAGACCTGGACAGTGGTGATCGTGATTGTGAGTCTGCAGCCTTACTAGGTGAGGCTAGTGCAGAACCCCAGCCACAAGAGGGCACTTCTCACACCCATGGTGAGAAACTACTACCTGGACCCAAGGACCTGAGCCAGCTTCCAGATAGTGGTCCCACCTGTCCAGACTTGAAGAGATACCCAGCCACAGAATACAGTGGCCAGTCAAGGTCATTCAACAAGAACTGGCGTGATCATAATTCGTGGCTGGAGTACTCCACGACCCTAGATGCTGCATTCTGCTTTGCATGTCGTCATTTCGGTCATGTACACTTAAGCAAATGTGACAAGTCCTTCACCCATGACGGCTTTCGGAACTGGAAGAAGGCAACCTCATCTCTGAAGTCTCATGATAATTCAGCAGGACACAAGTTCTCTATGCAAGCTTGGGCAGAGTTTAAGATGCAGAAAACAACAGGTTCTAGGATCATACATGCTTTTAATACCAACCATGAAAAAACTGTAAAGGAAAACAGACATTACATTAGAGCAGTAATACACTTACTGCTCTACACAGCCTGCCAAAATGTTGCCCAAAGAGGTCACAAGGAAGACACTGATTCTGGCAACAAAGGTAACTTCCTGGAACTGCTGGACCTGATTTCCAGGTATGATGACATTGTCAAAAAGAAACTGAGTGATGGTCCTGGCAATGCTAAATATACGCACCACGATATCCAAAATGAACTGCTCGCCATCATAGCTTCAATAATCAGAGAGGACATCAGCAACGAGGTCCTAAGAGCAGAGCATTTTGCCCTAATGGTGGATGAGACCAAGGATGTCAGCAAACAAGAACAGCTGTTCACTGTGGTGAGGTATCTCCACAAACAGAGCCTTCATGAGGTGTTCCTTGACTTCACAGCAGCCGAGGGTCTGGATGCAGACTCATTGCTCAACAAGATCTTGGAGACCCTGGCCAAATGTGGTATTGACCACAACGCCTGCATTGGCCAGTGCTACGATGGAGCTGCAGTCATGTCAGGGCACATCAGTGGTATACAGGAGAGGTTTAGGAGAAAGGTACCACAGGCTGTGTATGTCCACTGTTATCCTCACAGGCTCAACCTTGTGCTCGTTGATTGTGTACACAATATCCAGGCTGCAGCAGAGTTTTTTGTGGCTATACAGAGTTTGTACAAGTTCTTCTCTATGTCAGTAGTACATGAAGAATTTATAAAGGTGCAAAATAAATTAAATCCCACAAGGCAGCACATAGAGTTGAAGCAACTGTCTGACACAAGATGGACCTTCCAACATGCTGCTTGTCTGGCAGTGAAAAGAACCCTACCTGCCATAGTGACAACCTTGAAACGTCTCATGGAGGGAGACAATGCACACAGAGCCACTGAGGCAAAGGGCCTGTGCATCCTGCTAGATCAGCAATTTGTGACAATTCTGATGGCCATGGAAAAAGTGTTACTGATGACCAAACAACTGTCAAACCACCTCCAGTCACATGACCTTCAGCTGGCCTCTGCAGAGGACTTGATGCAGTCTGTCATGTCTGGACTGACAGAAATGAGGACTGAAGCTGCCTGGAAGGAGTTAGAGGAGGCTGCTGAGGATTTGTGCAAGGTAGTTGGGATACGCACTGAGACTGAGCGTCCAGGTAGACAACGATCTGCTCCCAGACACCTGGATGAATTCATCATAACATCCAGTACAGGTCAGAGGGATGGAGCTATACCAGATGCCAGGAGAAGGACCTTCTATGCCATCATAGATAGAATGCTCAATGAAATGAGCAGGCGATTTTCATCTGATGCCTGTAATGTTCTGATGGGTGCTGCTGCCTTGAATCCTAAGCACATTACATTTCTGAACAAAAAAGCGCTGTCAGGAATGGCAGCCAATTATGGAGTGGCAGAGGGTGATCTTGCAGTGAAGGTCCACCAATTGACAAGACTAATAGCTAGGAAGAGAGACAATGGCCTGGAAGTGTCCACACCACTTGAGCTCGCAGCCATGCTGGAGCCATACAAGGACGCCTTTATAGATCTGTATAAACTTGTATGCACTGCAGTGACCCTCCCTGTCACCTCAGCTGCCTGTGAGAGGAGCTTCTCATGTCTGAAACTCCTCAAGACATACCTGAGGAACAGCAGTGGCAACAACCGCACCAGCAACCTTGCTGTAATATCAATTAATTCTAGGAGGGCCAAACAGCTGAACATTGATGCCATTATAGACACATTTGCTGCCAATCACCAGAACAGGCGCATAGTTTTAAAGTAACGTGACAGTCGTTACACCTTGATTTAAAAATTCTTCTGATTCTTCAGATTGTATTAACTTCATTACATAGAATTTTTTTCTGTCATGTTAACTGCTTGCTTACACATGATGTCTAAATTAATTGAGTTAAACTTCAATCTTATGGAATAAACTGGAAATAATAAATGTTATTATGTTGCGTATACATTAATCTGAATTTCCTTGCTAGTTTTATGTCTTTCATTTGGCAGAATTTTTGATGAGATAAGAAATGTTATACATTAACACCGCAGTTTCAAAGAGTACAGGTGTCTAAAATGAACCTCAGTACATTCGGATATTATGAATATGTACATATCAATTTTCCATCAACACTTCAGTTTGATGACATTTTGTGAAGCCCCCCCACATTTTACCCCAGCCCCTCCTCAGCCCCCCAATGAAAATTTCCTGCCGCCGCCACTGCATGACAGTATTGTGATACCAACTCTAACGTATGGAAGTGAAGCTTGGATGTTGTTGGAAGGACACAAGTCAAGAGTGAGAGCAGTGGAAATGAGTTATTTAAGAGAAGCCTGTGGAGTCACATGGAGAGACAGGCTGACGAATGAGGATATAAAGGAGCATTGTGGTGTTGATGTAGAGGTGATAGGAAGCGTTATGAGGAACACACTGAGGTGGTTTGGCCATGTGGAGAGGATGGACGGTGAAAGACTGACGAAGAAAGTGTATGTGAGTGAGGTGGAGGGGGGAAGAGAGAGGGGGAGGCCGAGGATGAGATAGAGAGGTATATGAGAGAGGGGGGTGTGAGTTGGGAGCAGGGCAGTGAAATGGCGGGGGACAGGGCGACTTGGAGGCGATTTGTTTGTGGCCACCCCAAACGGGATTGAGGCGTCTGGCAATAGATAGATAGATAGAACTTTCAGATTCCTCCTCCTATACACTGTCCCAAATTCATTCACCATACCTTGCAACTCTCATTCATCTTCACTCAACAATACTGTATCATCAGCAAACAGCAACACCGGAAGCTTCCAAATGCTTAACATAATGTCTGAATTAATGGCATATCTGTCACACTGATCAGAATTAAGACGTACTGTAACGATATCTTATACATGTACTTTATGGGTTATAACCAGGACAACACAACTCTCATCTAGTTCCTATGTTGATATATAAACCCAAATATCTAAGTATGTATGGACGAACTAATGGCATACTCATCATATTTATCAGAATTAACTTAATATAAATCAATTACTTACTTACTAGGTACTGTGCTATATAATGAAGTAGTTTTCTCAATATTCATTGTACTCACCAAAGATCCTGAGATGGGTGAAAACAGAGGAGGACGGTACACACTGTCCCTGCAAGGAAAATGGAATGATTACTATAACTGCACATTATATGGCTACATAAAACTAATATTATAAATGTGGATTTCTCTCAGAATAAGGCATAAAAAATTGTCATTCCAATTTGCGAATATCTCTGCACGTACATGTTATCTCATGCATGGTGTACACTAACATTTTTTTTTATATATATGCTTGCCTGGTGCACGTGTGAGTGAATGTGTGAATATTTTATGTATACATGTGTGTGTGTGTGTGTGTGTGTGTGTGTGTGTGTGTGTGTGTGAGCGCATGTGTTTGCTTCGTGTTCCATGTGTTTTCTGTATCTGGTGCCCCGTTATTCATCTGTTTTATATATTTTGTTTGTGCTTTGTGTTACTGCAGCTTTATATGCTTGTATGTTTCGTGTTTCGTGTGACTAAAGGTGAACTGCTTAAGAACAGTTCCTTTTATAGATACGATTGCTTCTTCCGGAATACAGCAAATGTTTTCAGTTTATTTCGCTCTGTGGACGATTGTATAACAGCGTCGTGGAAAATACTGGAATTAGAAAAACTGCAGTAGATACAGCCTTGTTTACCAGATATCCTGCCCAAGTTTCATTAGCAGATACGTTGTCCAAGTTGAATTAAATCGTCTGAAGTAAGAATAAGCTTGAAGAGACGTTGCTGTACTGAAAGTCATTGGATATGCCTTGTTTTATGTCTTTTCGTATGTGGCTGCGAGATAACAGACTCAGGTTCAGTCTTTTATGGCAAGCGTTAATAGATATCTCAGTGCCTCCTACTTCCCTCTCGTGCAAGGGTGTTTATTATCTATTACACTCCTGCTATTGGTAATTTGTCAAGAGCATGTTTTAAGCTTCCTACCTCCCTCGTGCAAGGCTTTTTACTGCTGATTACACACACCATAAAGGGAGTCGCACACGTCCTGTCTGATTAAACAATGACAACTCTCTCAAATCATTCATGGTCTTCTCATAGCCTTCATCAACCTCTGAACCACGTAGTCTCATCTGCTTATACTTGAACTCCTCATAGTCCTCATCAGCCTAAGAACTACTTATGACTAGCATCCAGCACGGTAAATGTTTCCCTGGTGTACAGGAAACCATTTGGCTTGTCACTCAGTGTAGAGTCACCCACAGGCAGAAGGAAGGGGAAAGAATGAAGGAAAGAAAGGCAGAAGAGGGGGTGTAAAGTCACCTGTAAGCAGAAGGATGAGGAAAGAATTAAGGAAAGAAAAAAGAGAAGAGGATGGAAGGAAAGAAGGATGGAGGAGAGAAAAGGGCAGACCCTCGAGAGCAGCTCTACATCGAGTGAGTGGATGGTGAGCGCTCCCACCTACCACAAATAATAATAATAGTAATAATAATAAGTACTTTAATAACCCTGTCTCCTGCCATTTCACTGATCCCCCCGTCTCATATACCTCTCCATTCCTACCTTATCCTCAGTCTCCCCTTCCTTCTCCTTCAACTCCCTATGCCAAATGAGGAGGATGGTGGACCGTAGGAGAAAGGGAACTCTGGTTTCCTGTCCAGGCTGCTGGCTGGTATTAACGTGGCAGCTGGTTGGTATTAATTTGGCTTTCTTCTCCCCCCCTGCTCCCTCTCTGTAGGCGGTTTCCATGGCTCAGTCAACTCACACACCTGAAAATATACTATACATTAGATTTTTCCTTTCAAACCTTGATTAACAAAAGTAGCTTGTTGGCAGCAAGAACATTATCATCTGGAGACAACATGAGTTAAATAACTTGTCAATAACAAATGCAAGATGTTTTCAATAATAATTCATCCATCCATCCATCATCCAATCCTACATTGCCCCATGTGGAGCATAGGAGCCCGGGGCTAGGTAACTGGTCCCGACAATTATGATGAGAGTGACCACCCTCACTCATCCCTGAGTGGCCTTACATAAGCAATCAACCCCAACCACCCCTTGGATATAAACCTTCACCGGCTCAATCCAATTGGAAAATCACAATTACCCAATAAATCACCAGGCGCCAAAATTTGGTTATATGGTTTCAACCCAGCATAGTAAATGGTTTCCTGGTGCACAGGAAACCATTTGACTTGTCACTCAGTGTAGTCACCCACAGGCTGAAGGAAGGGGAAAGAATGAAGGAAAGACAGAAGAGGGAATGTAAAGACACCCGTAGGCAGAAGGACAAGGAAAGAATGAAGGAAAGAAAGACAGAAGAGAATTGAAGGAAAGAAGGATGGAGGAGAGGAAAGGGCAGACACCCGAGAACAGCGCTACATCGAGTGAGTGGATGGTGAGCGCCCCCACCTACCACAAATAATAATAATAGTAATAATAATAACTACTTTAAGAATAACGAGAACTACTCTAAGTCTCAATGGCATGCCTAATGGGCCACATCCCCACACATCATTCAAGCCCCTGAAATCCTGATACCACAACACAGGCATAACTATCCACACACAGGAGGAGGCCGTAGCACGGGCCGAACAGGGTAGTACTCCCGAGGGGAATGGGAATGCTGGTGATAGGGAGAGCTGGAGCTCCTGTTTCACTAGCTATCTAACCATCCCCCTTAGCTGACCTTTTCAGTGTGACAGTAACATGGAGAGTAGACCAGCATACTCTCCCAAACATTTCCTCTAACTATCTATGCACTACACCACATGCACTTTACATTTCACACAACGTATCCAACTACACTACAGGGGTTGGCGCCAGCAAGGGCATGCGGCTAGAAAACTTCGCCCCCGTTACCTAGTGGCGGACTTCTGGGGGGAGGCGTGGCGGGGGTTCCGCCGGCATAGATCATGGGTCCAGGGCGAGATGGGGCTCGGGCCTGTGCTAGACGGTACAGGGCATTGCGGTTCCCAGGCTGCCGCTTACGCCCAATAGAGAGGGGCCCGAACCTGGGAGTAGCGCCCCAGGAGGCTGCCCTATCAGTGGGTGTATAATGGCGGGATAGTTGCAGTGCCAAGACGCGCTTGGAGGGGGTCCCTGCAGCTGTCCTGGCAGGGTGCCCCGAGGCCACTACCACAGCCACTGGTAAGCTGGTGGGCTAGGGGTCCCAGATCCATTGCCTGGACCTGGGACTGTGCAGTGAGTGGGACCTGTGCTGTGTCTGTCCCCCTTTATTAATACTGAAGATGACAAAACAAAATAAGTTTCAAAGCAAGCCTGAGGACAGTAAATCATCCATGGGGATGAGGGTGGGCTCACGGAATGTGGCAAGTTTGAGGGGAAGAGCAGGGGAAGTCGTTGAGGCATTCAGTAGGAGGTGGCTGGATGTGGCGTGTTTGCAGGAAGTCTGGTACAGGGGTGGATCAGCCAGAAAGATTGTTGGGAAGGACTGTTGCTATAAGATGTTTTGGCAGGGGGGGACAGACGGATATGGAGGTGTTGGTGTGATGGTTGCGGAGAAATGGGTGGAATATGTTATAAATGTTTTGAGAGTAAGCGATAGGATATTGGTAGTGAAAATTCTGTTGGAAAGAAAGATAGCTGTGATTATATCGGCATATGCTCCACAGGCACGATTGGATGAATCAGAGAAAGATAGATTTTGGGATGATTTAATATGTGTAGTGGGTGGTATGCGGGATGATGAGATAGTGATTTTGGGAGGGGACTTAAATGGTCATGTAGGTGAAGCAGCACAAGGTTATGAAGGAGTGCATGGGGGATGTGCATATGGTCTAAGGAATGCAGAAGGGGAAAGGATACTCGAGTTTGGGGAGGCAACGGACATGATTGTGTGCAACACATATTTTAGGAAAAGAGACAGTAGGTTAATTACGTATGAGTCTGGGGGAAATAGCAGTCAGATAGATTATTTTCTGGTTAGGAGGGCCGATAGGAGGTTAGTGAGGAGTGTGTGTAGCAGCACAAACTATTGATTTGTGATATGGTGCTTAAAGAACAAGTGATGAAAAAGAGGACTTATGTACCTACGAGGAAAATATGGAAGCTGAAAAACCAAGGAGTAAGGGATGCCTTCTATAGCCAGTTGAGGATAGTGGTGGCTGAACAGGGAGCTGTAGACAGAGGCGTTAATGAACAGTACAGAGCCCTCAAGAACAATTTCTTGAGAGTTACTGATGTAACATGCGGCTGGACAAGAGGACCACCAAGACATAAAGTAACTTGGTGGTGGGATGAGGGTGTAGAAGCTGCAATTAAGGAGAAAAGAAGGCTTTTCCGGGAATGGAAGAGGGGTGGTAGCAAAGAGGAATATTTGGCTGCCAAGCGTTGGGCTAGGAGAGAGGTATACAGGGCAAAGTCTGAGTCACAGAGACAATTACTTGATAACCTAAATCATGGGGAAAGGAAAAATATATTTAGGGTGGCAGGTCAGGTGAAGAGGGATAATCGGGATATCATAGGCGAGCAGTGTGTGAAGAATGATAAAGGAAGGGTAGTGGTGAACAGTGAGGATATTCAAGATGCATGGAGGGAGCATTATAACCGGTTGTTGAATGAGGAGTTTGACTGGGACAGGGAAGGTTTGGAGCCAGCAGATCCAGTGTCTGGCCCTTGGCCTTTGATTGATACTGCTACTGTGAGTGAGGCAATAGGCAGGATGAGGGTGGGGAAGGCAGCAGGTGTGTCTGGGTTGACTGCCGAAATGTTGAAGGCCTCAGGCGATATAGGGGTGAGTTTAGTCACTGATCTAATAAATAGGATTATTTATGAGGGTGTTGTCCCAGATGATTGGCTGAAGTGTGTAATTGTAAATGTGTATAAAGTGATGCCCTGGAAAGAGGAAATTACAGAGGTATAAAGCTTTTAGATCAGATAATGAAGGTAATGGAGAGAGTTTTAGAAGGTATGATTAGAGAAAGAGTGAATATTGATGAGATGCAGTTTGGGTTTATGCCAGGTAGGGGGACCACTGATGCCATATTCATTGTTCGACAGCTTCAGGAAAAATATATATTGGTAGGAGAAGGGATCTTGATTTTGTTTTTCTTGATTTGGAAAAGGCCTTTGACAGAGTCCCTAGAGAGGTGGTGAAGTGGGCAATGAGAAAGCTTGGCTTGGAGGAGTGGCTGGTTAGGGTGGTTATGGCCATGTATGTGGGTGCTCACACCCAGGTAAGAGTGAATGGAGATTTGAGTGATGAGTTTTCCGTGAATGTTGGTGTGCATCAGGGGTCACTCTTGAGTCCCATGTTGTTTATCATGGTATTTGAAGCCCTTTCACGTGACTTTAGAAACGGACTCCCATGGGAGTTGTTGTATGCTGATGATTTGGTGTTGATTGCAGAGAATGAAAGGGAGGCGGAGGAAAGGTTTAGGAAGTGGAGAGATGGTATGGGGCAAAAGGGTTTAAGGGTAAATGCAGATAAAACAAAAGTGATGATATCTAGGGTTGGTGGCGGTACTGTCAAAGACGAGGGAGAGTGGCCATGTGCAGTTTGCCATAAGGGCGTGGGAAGTAATTCCATCTTGTGCGGTGTGTGTGATAAATGGGTGCATAAGAGATGTAGTGGTATCAGAGGTAGACTACGAGATAATGCTGATTTTATGTGTACGGCGTGCTGGGGTGAGCAGGTGGAGATTCTCAGACGTAGAATGATTGAACTTGCTGGTGAATCTCTTGAGTGTGTGGAAGAGTTTTGTTATTTAGGAGACATGTTGTGTGCTGGAGGTGGGGCTGGAGCTAGCTCTGTGGCTAGGGTGAGAAGTGGTTGGAAGAAGTTCAGGGAGCTCTTGCCTCTCCTGACATTGAGAACGCTCTCCCTACATGCTAAGGGGTCTTTGTATGCAGCATGTGTTAGGAGTGTAATGCTGTATGGCAGTGAGACCTGGGCAGTGAAGGAGGAAGACATTCGCCGGCTCAGACATACAGAAATGACAATGATTAGGTGGATGTGTAGTGCGTACCTGCGTCCAAGGCCTGAAGGGGCTGGGTTTACAATGGAAGAGTTGAGAGGTAGGATGGGACTGGAGTGTATTGGTGTTGTGATGAGGAGAGGTAGTTTGAGGTGGTTTGGACATGTGGAGAGGATGGGGGATGATAATTGGATGAGGAAGGTGAGAAGTGTTAATATTGGGGGTGGGGTTATGAGGGGCAGACCGAGAAAGACATGGGACGAGGTCATGAAGTGTGACCTTAGGGTTAAGGGACTGAACAGGGAGGCTGCAATAGATCGTGCAGCATGGAGAGCCGCCATTAGGTGACCAAGCCCGACACATCTACGCATGTTGGAGCCTTTAAAAACGAAAACGAAACACATGCATTTCATAAAACCCATCCAATAATCCATCCAACTTTTCAAGTTAAATAAGTGCTGTCAACCCTCATCATGTACTCCCCCATACAAATGTCATCCAATCATCATCTATCTGCTCAGCAAAGAATCTCACACACACCAAAATGAGATGCTGGTCTCTGGTTTGAATAAATCTACGCTATCAGTCTACATATGGCCGGACCCCTTAATCCCGTAAGGGGTGGCCACAAAAAAATTGCCTCCAAGTCGCCCTGTCTCCTGCCATTTCACTGATCCCCCCCTCTCATATACCATATACTTCTCCATTCCTACCTTATCCTCAGTCTCCCCTTCCTTCTCCCTGAACTCCCTATTCCAAAGGAGGATGATGGTGGACCGTAGGAGAAAGGGAACTTCTGGTTTCCTGTCCAGGCAGCTGGCTGGTATTAACGTGGCAGCTGGTTGGTATTAATTTGGCTTTCTTCTCCCCCCCTGCTCCCTCTCTGTAGGCGGTTTCCATGGCTCAGTCAACTCACGCACCTGAAAATATACTATACATTAGTTCTTTCCTTTCAAACCTTGATTAACAAAAGTAGCTTGTTGGCAGCAAGAACATTATCATCTGGAGACAACATGAGTTAAATAACTTGGCAATACCAAATGCAAGATGTTTTTAATAATAATTCATCCATCTATTCATCATCCAATCCTGCATTGCCCCATGTGGAGCACAGGGGCCCGGGGCTAGGCAACTGGTCCCGACATTTAAGATGAGAGTGACCAGCCTCAATCATTCCTGAGTGGCATTACATAAGCAATCAACCCCAACCACCCCTTAGATATAAACCTTCACCAGCTCAATCCAATTGGAACATCACGATTACCCACTAAGTCACCAGGCGCCAAAATCTGGTTATATGGTTAAAACCCAGCATAGTAAATGGTTTCCTGATATAGACATAATTTCCATCAGTAACCTTCAGAATAACACCAAGGTGTAATGTACAAAATAATTCGCTATGGAAAAGGTGTTACGAAATCTCAAGTCACATAAGATGGCCCAAAAGCTTATGACATCTAACCTCATATCCGATGACCTAACAGTAATGAGGGGGATATGAAGACTAAAGCTCACCCTTTCAATTAGGAAAGGTTGCTTCCTAAATGAATAAAATTGCTTGTCGGTATCCACACTATAATGAACCCCTTCAATACGATGTCTACTAGATTTAATTATTGCAACTACCAGGAGATTTTATTTAACTTATGACATCTCAAAACTCTTCACCCTAAGTGGAACTGCCGAGACAGACAAAGAAAGAGACAGACGGAAGCAGAGACTAACAGAGAGACAGAGGCACAGGCAGAGGAAGATTTAGAGAGAGAGAGAGAGAGAGATTGGATCAGTTACAAGGACAGGGGAAACTGAGGAGAGGAAATCAGGTAAGGAGAAGGGTAGAAAGACCGAGAGAGAGACTGAGACAGAGAGAAGGAGGCAGAGACAGAGAACATAATGCAGAGGTGAGTGCATGCAACTGAATGAGGTAAACGTGAGAGGATGCGGGGTTTGGAAGTGGACGAAATGGAACGATTCTTTCAGTCCAAAATGGAAGAGGCTGAAAGAGTGCGTAGGATGGGAGCAAGAAAGAGGAAGGAGAAAATAAGTTACTTAATGACCAAGTGTAAGATGGTGAATTGAAGTAGGAAATGTAAATGTGGAAGACAGGAAGACAAAAGATTATTAAGGAGAAGCAGTGGAAAATAGTGATTTCAGAGCAGGAAATGCATTTGAAAGCAGGAAATGCATATATGGAAGGCAAGACAATGCTTGATAGTGTCCTGGTACCAACACAGACGTCAGGCAGTGAAATCTGAACAGTGATAGCGAGGTAAACAAAGAATATTTACACTCCCACTATATTTTGCATTCTGAAGTAAGGCGAAGAGCTGTGAAATACAACACTTTCTGTTTAAATGTTAACAATTGAACAGAAGACAGAGCTGTGAAATAACTATGCACCTCACATTTCAAGAAATATATTATATTTTAACCTTTTTTTAGCATAAACATATATTTTGGCTACTCAGAACTATCATACACGCTGAAATGTATGGGGAAATATTGTTTGGTTTCAGTTTCATGGATGGGAGAGAGTTCGTTACCTTTCTGTTTGATTTAGTTCAGGAAGACAGCTGTTCAGGAGAGGAGCATAAACACCCCAAAGAGGAGAGAGAGAGAGAGAGAGAGAGAGAGAGAGAGAGAGAGAGAGAGAGAGTATATATTTTTCCTTATAGAAAACATCTCACACACCCGAAACACACACACATACACACTCAAACAGACAGACACACACACAAACTCATACTTGTATACCGAACCGGCGAAACTTGGACTGTTACACCCGTAGACTTTCAGAGAGCATAATTTCTTATATAGCGATTTTATGGGCGACCGAAAGTTAGGTTAGGTCACTTTGGGCAGGGTTTGGTCTGATTAGATAATTTTTGGTTGGGTTGGGTTCAGATCGACTAGATATAGACGGATTAGGTTAGATTGCTTTAGAATAGCTCGGTTTTGATATATTTTGGGTCGGGTTCTATTGGGTTGGGTTAGGCTGGGTTAGGTTCGGTTGGATTTGGTCATTTGAGGCTTGAGTGGGTTTCGTTAGGTCGGGTATGGTATGGTTAAGTGAGACTGGGTAGGATTAGGCAGTGTTACATGCGGTTAGGCTGCGTCAGAATTAGTTACCTTAGGTAGGGAGGTTACGTGAGATAGTGAGGTTAAATACAATTAGACTGGGTTAGGTGAGGTTGTTAGATTAGTTTGGGTTATTTTAGGTTGAATTAAGTCATTCGAGGTTAGGCCGGGTTCAGTTCCAGCAAATATGGATAGGTTTGGCGAGACTGGCCTAAAATAAGATTCAGAAAACGTTATAAACACAACCCCCTCCTCCCATCTGATTCTGTGACCTACGTCTTGGCTTCAGTCTTTCTCTCCCTATTTCACTTTCTCGTAAAAGTCTTGGTCCCTGTCGAAACGCCTAAATTTACTGCATTGTAAAAGTGGTTTATGCATTGCGGTCTTTTGTTGGTCGGTCCTTCCAAAGTCAAGTATCGCACGAGGTGGACGTGGTTTTGTGTGTGTGTGTGTGTGTGTGTGTGTGTGTGTTCATGTGCATGTGCGCTTGAAGCTGTGTGTACTTGAGTAATACCCACATGCACACACAAATGCCTGGACAGTAGTGTGTGTGTGTGTGTGTGTATCTGTGTGTGTGCAAACGTGTGTACTTGGCTGATATCCACATGCATACACACAAAGGCCAGGACACACAGAGTAGTTGTTTATGTGTGTGGGTTTATCAATAGACTACACTTACACTCAGGCCAGGACAGACATAGGGTAGTGTGTGTGTGTGCTTATGTATTTGTATGTGTTAACAGAATACACATACAGAGTACCATGTGTGTGAACAGAATATGTAGAGTAGCATGTGTGTGTGTACGTGTGAATAGAATACACATGTAGACGTGTGTGCTACCCACACTGACACCCTCTAATTCTTTCAGCCAGGATTGGAGACGTAGCGTGTATATGTCAGGACTCCATATTATAATTACAAATCATAATAGATAGCATGATGGATAGATAGATAGACAGATAGACAGACAGCTAGAAGCAGCAAGTACGTGTGGACATTCAAGTGCATATACATACATACCAGTTCTCACAGACCACTTACTAAAGTCAGTCAATAATATCTTTACAAACACTCCCGACGCAGTGCCAAGCGACATAGGTTTCATAGCACCCTTTTTTTTTTTTTTTAGGGATTTATGTGTATTAAACCTTAAAGATTCTTTAGTATGTTGCGTTTATTATTTTGATATATACACAATTTCCATCAGTAACCTTCAGAATGACACCAAGGTGTAATGTACAAAATAATTCGCTATGGAAAACGTGTTAGGAAATCTCAAGAGTCACATATAATATGGGCCAAAACCTTATGACATCTAACCTTCAATCCGATGACCTAACAGTAATGAGGGGGAAGTGAAGACTAAAGCTCACCCTTTCAAGTAGGAAAGTCTGCTTCCTAAATGAATAAAATTGCTTGTCGGTATCCACACTATAATGAACCCCTTCAATACGATGTCTACCAGATTTAATTATTGCAACTACCAGGAGATTTTATTCAACTTATGACATCTCAAAACTCTTCACCTTAAGTGGAACTGCCGAGACAGACAAAGAAAGAGACAGACAGAAGCAGAGACTAACAGAGAGACAGAGGCACAGGCAGAGGAAGATTTAAAGAGAGAGAGATTGGATCAGTTACAAGGACAGGGAAAACTGAGGAGAGGAAATCAGGTAAGGAGAAGAGTAGAAAGACCGAGAGAGAGACTGAGACAGAGAGAAGGAGGCAGAGACAGAACATGATGCACAGGTGAGTGCATGCAACTGAATGAGGTAAACGTGAGAGGATGCGGGGTTTGGAAGTGGACGAAATGGAATGATTCTTTCAGTCCAAAATGGAAGAGGCTGAAAGAGTGCGTGGGATGGGAGCAAGAAAGAGGAAGGAGAAAATAAGTTACTTAATGACCAAGTGTAATTAAATCAGGCTTTACTGATCTACCAGAAGACCCGCCGACATGTCGTAAAAATACCCCCGCTAATACCAATACACCAGTCCTGTATGAGACAGCCCTAGCATGTATTCAATATGGACGGTGGGTGTTAGCGCCGAAGTGGTGACATGTAGAGGTGTATGGTATAGGAGGACTGCTGGGCCTTGATAGCAGGCTGTGAAGCCTATGCCCAGAGTCGGAAGAAAAAAAAAAAAAAAAAAAAAAAAAAAAAATGGTGAATTGAAGTAGGAAATGCAAATGTGGAAGACAGGAAGACAAAAGATTATTAATGAGAAGCAGTGGAAAATAGTGATTTGAAAGCAGGAAATGCATACATGGAAGGCAAGACAATGCTTGATAGTGTCCTGGTACCAACACAGACGTCAGGCAGTGAAATCTGAACAGTGATAGCGAGGTAAACAAAGAATATTTACACTCCCACTATATTTTGCATTCTGAAGTAAGGCGAAGAGCTGTGAAATACAACACTTTCTGTTTAAATTTTAACAATTGAACAGAAGACAGAGCTGTGAAATAACTATGCACCTCACATTTCAAGAAATATATTATATTTTAACTTTTTTTTTAGCATAAACATATATTTTGGCTACTCAGAACTATCATACACGCTGAAATGTATAGGGAAATATTGTTTGGTTTGTTTCATGGATGGGAGAGAATTCGTTACCTTTCTGTTTGATTTAGTTCAGGAAGACAGCTGTTCAGGAGAGGAGCATAAACACCCCAAAGAGGAGAGAGAGAGAGAGAGAGAGAGAGAGAGAGAGAGAGAGCACAAAAACCAAACACAAAACAGCCAACGAGAACTACAACACTGTGGAAAAAAAAAGAAAGAAAAAGGAACTCGAGAGCATAAAAACATGTATGCCTTCAACAGAATACCTTGGGCAATTCTGTGCTGTCTGGACATTGCTACACCTCACCCTGCCCTTGGGTGGGAAAGGAGGTTCGGATGATGATGATGATGATGATGAGGAGGAGGAGGAGGAGCAGGAGGAGAGACACGACGACGACGAGGAAGATGAGTGAAGTTTAAAATATAAGGAGTCGATCACGCATACACAAATAGGGCTCAGAAAACCATATAAACACGACCCTCTACTCCCATCTGATTCTGTGACCTACGTCTTGGCTTCAGTCTTTCTCTCCCTATTTCACTCTCTCGTAAAAGTCTTGGTCCCTGTCGAAACGCCTAAATTTACTGCATTGTCAAAGTGGTTTATGCATTGCGGTTTTTTGTTGGTCGGTCCATCCAAAGTCAAGCATCACACGAGGTGGAAGTGGATTTGTGTGTGTGTGTGTGTGTGTGTGTGTGTGTGTGTGTGTGTGTGTGTGTGTGTGTGTGTGCGCGCGCGTGCGCGCGTGCGTGTGTGTGTGTGTGTGTGTGTGTGTGTGTGTGTGTGTGTGCGCTTACTTGCTTCGTGTTCCATGTGTTTTCTGTATCTGGTGTTCCGATTTAAGTCTGTTTTATATATTATGTTTGTGCTTTGTGTTACTGCAGCTTTATGTGCTTGTATGTTTCGTGTTTCGTGTGACTAAAGGTGAACTGCTTAAGAGCAGTACCTTTTATAGTAACGATTATTTCTTCCTGAATACAGCAAATGTTTTTAGTTTATTTCGCTCTCTGGACGATTGTATAAGACCTTCTTGGAAAGTACTAGAATTACAAAGATTGCAGTAGATACAGTCTTATGCGTGATGAGTGGTATGTGTGGTGTGGTGTAGTATGGTGTGTGGTATGGGTGTGGTATGGTGTGGTGCTGCGCAGTGTAGTGTGGTGTGACCAAGGTGAGAGGTATGGTGTGATGTGGGCGGGGTGAGCGGTGATGTGTGATGCTGTTTGGTGCAATGTGTTGTGTTGTGTTGTGGTGTGGTGTGTTGTTCTGTGTTATGGTGTGGTACAATGACATGCGGTTTGGTGCAGTGTGGTGCGTTGCGGTGTGGTGTTTTGAGGTGTCACGTGGTTTGATTTGGTGTGGTTTGGTGTTTGGTGTGATGTGGTGTTGTACAGTGTGGTATGGTTCAGCGTGGTGTGGCGCAGTGTGGAGTGGTGTGGTGTGACGCGGTGCAGTGCAGTGTGGTGCGGTTCGGTGTGGTGTGACGCGGTGCAGTGCAGTGCGGTGCGGTTCGGTGTGGTGTGGTGTGGTTTGTAGAGTATGATGTGATATGGCTTGGTGTGGTGTGGCTTGGTGCGTTATGTGATATGGCTTGGTGTGGTGTGGCTTGGTGCGTTATTGTATGGTGCTGAGCAGTGTTTTATGGTGTAGTCAGCCTGGTGTGATGTAGTGCACAGTGGCGTGTTGTAGTATAGTGTGGTGTGGTGTGCTGTAACGGAGCGTGGTGTAGGTCAGTGTGTTGTATTGTGGTGTCGTGAGGTGGTGTGAGGTGTGAGGTATTGTCAAGCGTGTTGAAGTGTGGTGTGGTGAGGAGTGGTGTGGGTTAGTTTGATGTGATGTCGCGTGATGTGGTGTGGTGCACTGTGGTACAATGGCGTGTGGTGTGGTGTGATGTGATGAGTGTGGTGTGATGAGTGTGGTGTGATGCGGGTGGTATGAGCGGTGTATTGTGGTAGGATGCTGTGTGGTGTGGTGAGGCGCTGGGGTGAGTTTAGTGATGTGGTACTGCGCTGAGGCGAGCTTATCCTAGTGGCGTGGTGCCGTGTGGTGTGAGGCAGTGTAGTGTGATGTTGTGTGACAGTCTGGTGTAGTGGTGTGATGTGTGATGCAGTACGATGTGGTGTGGTGTGGTTTGCTGTGGTGTGGTGGGATGCTGTGGTGTGGAGGTGTGGGGGTGTGTGGGAGCCAGCAGGTGTCCACTGTGGCGCGGGACACCAACGGGTTCACCCCCACACTTTACGTTTAAAATAGTCCCCCACCCAGCCTTGGTCACGTTCAGGGTTCACACACCCCTGAATACAAATACCTTCCTCAAACTTCACAAATCAACATACATACCACACACACAAATACAATATCTACATTTAAACCAGCTCTGCTGTAGGGCCTTGCTGTGGATGTCACTGACTGCACGGCGCAATTGTCCCTCGTGCGGTGTGGTGCGGTGAGGAATTGTCCCTTCTCCCCCTTGGGGCTAAGATGCGAATGACCGTGTTAGAGTGGATGGGTAAGTGTCGACCTGTCTCGGCTCCCCCCTTTCCTTGGGGGAAGCAGCCTGGGTATATATATATATATATATATATATATATATATATATATGTGTGTGTGTGTGTGTGTGTATGTATGTGTGTGTGTATGTGTGTGTGTGTATGTGTGTGAGTGTATGTGTGTGTGTGTGTGTGTGTGTGTGTGTGTGTGTGAAACCCTTTCATATCTAAAACTCTCTTCAAAGCTGAAAGTCTCTTCAAAGCCATCATATGGAGACAGTAAGAGTGAAATAAAAGAAAAAATGTCATCTCACAGGAGAGGTAAAATCCTTTCAGGCCGGAGTGCTTAAAAAGGACGCGATAGCATCTCAAGGAAAGGTTGTGTCTGTCTGTCTCATTAACGTTTTGGGATGCGAGGTACTTCATTCCCGGCGACATGAGCGAGGCCACACCACACCATTCAAAGCCACTCTCTCTTACCACATGACGCCAAAGGCATAATCAATGGGTCTTGAAGCTCCAGCATCTATTATATTTGTATCCAGTTAATTTATTTTTACTAACTCCAAACGATATGGTTCAGTTTGGGAGAGAGTTTTCAAGAGGGGTTTGATACTCGTATAACCTTCATTAACACCTCCCCCAGAAAAAAAAAAAGTCCAACGGTATTCTCAGTTGGATAAAATCGTCTGCAAATAGAAAGAAATACCTAAAAAACTGTGAGTAGTCTGATGGAATTTATAATTACGAAATCTGTGTAAGTTGCGGCGATCTATCCTTGGAATGTTATGACTTGTCTCAGGTAAAAATAATCACCTGATGTTAATTTGAATACAATAGTTGTGTCCATACCAGCTTAAGGATAATCGAAAGTTACCAACGATTATACTGACAGACTTCTCAGAGCTGAATAACCTTGTATTAGCCTGACTAAAATACCCAGATGCATCCACGGCAGCGATGTGGTTAATATTCTTAGAGGCTGATCAGAATATAACAGATTTGATACTGTGCTGGAAATAACAGTCTACCTTTCAGCCTGACGAATTATTTAGCGTTTCTTTCTGTTGTTCAGGGAACTGTGAATATATAGAGGTTTTTGTCTGACACCTCATCCAGTGAAATGTGATCGGAACCAAACAGCTCCTTCATCTCTGTCCCTATTCATCAACCATTCGTCCACCTCTCCGTCCTATACTACCCATCTGTTTTCATCATCCTTGATCTAGATTAACCTTTCTTCTCCTCGCAACTACTCCACTCTACATCTTCCCTTGTGTATTCCCTACATGTTCTATCCACGATCGTCTTGGCCTTCCTCTCTTCTTCCAACCATTACACTCTCATACATACTTCTCTTTGTGCTGTACTATCTTACATTGTTTGTTCACCCAGTTCTTTGCCAACTTTTCATTCATCTTTCTTCACTCACATGCTCTCTCCTTCATGTACTCCTTGGCTTTTCTTTCCATCCACGTTGTTATTGGCCTACCTATTTTTTGTCCTTTATACTTCATCACTCATATGCACCTTCCCTCACGGACTTTTTGTCTGTCCACCACCTCATTATTTATAATCTGTCTCTCCTCCCAACTATCTATCCCACAGCAGAACATCTATTCCACCAAAGTCAATGGAGGGTAATGTTATCACTGGTGTCCGTCCGTAGAGTTGGGACGGTTGGGCGGGCGCAGAGATTTTGTTTCTGGAGCAAATCTCAGAAAGTATTAAATGCAGTCATGAACTTTCATTATCGAACACTGTCACTTCAGTTTGTTCTTTGCCTCCGTCCCCTTTCTCTCTGTTATCCCACTTTCATATATATTTCTTATGTACTCCCTCACTTCTATCCTTCCACCTTGCTCTTGGTCCACCTCTCTTTCCACGCCAATCTCTTACTCCCCATTACCTTCCTATGACCAAACCACATCAGTGTTGCTGAAAGTAAAGGAAGAAAAACTGAACTGCTGCAGCCAGATTGTGTGTGCGCGGGGAAGGATACGTGTGTGTGTGTGTGTGTGTGTGTGTGTGTGTGTGTGTGTGTGTGTGTGTGTGTGTGTGTGTGTGTGTGTGTGTGTGTGTGTGTGTGTGTGTGTGTGTGTGTGTGTGTGTGTGTGTGTGTGTGTGTGTGTGTGTGTGTGTGTGTGTGTGTGTGTGTGTGTGTGTGTGTGTGTGTGTGTGTGTGTGTGTGTGTGTGTGTGTGTGTGTGTGTGTGTGTGTGTGTGTGTGTGTGTGTGTGCTTCGTGCTCCATGTGTTTTCTGTAACTGTTGCTCCGTTTTTCGTCTGTTTTATATATTTTGTTTGTGCTTTGTGTTACTGCAGCTTTATATGCTTGTATGTCCCGTGTTTCGTGTGACTAAAGGTGAACTGCTTAAGAACAGTTCCTTTTATAGATACGATTGCTTCTTCATGAATACAGCAAATGTTTTCAGTTTATTTCGCTCTGTGGACGATTATATAAGAGCGTCGTGGAAAATACTGGAATTAGAAAAACTGCAGTAGATACAGCCTTGTTTACCAGATATCCTGCCCAAGTTTCATTAGCAGATACGTTGTCCAAGTTGAATAAAATCGTCTGAAGTAAGAATAAGCTTGAAGAGACGTTGCTGTACTGAAAGTCATTGGATATGCCTTGTTTTATGTCTGTTCGTATGTGGCTGCGAGATAACAGACTCAGGTTCAGTCTTTTATGGCAAGCGTTAATAGATATCTCAGTGCTTTCTTTAATATGGATGTTAATATATCACTGGAATGTTTCTAAAGCTTTCCGCCTCCTCTCAAGTAAACATGTTTACTGTGTATTACACTCTTCCAATTGGTAACATCACTGGTGTGTTTACAGATCCCCACCTCTCAGGCAAGGGTGTTTACTCGTCTCTGTTACATGGGTGTCTATTACACACGTCCTATTGGTAATCTGTTGATGGTATGTTTTTCAAAGCCTCCCACCTGTCTCTCGTGCAACGGTGTTTATTATCTATTACACTCCTCTTATTAGTGATGTGTCAAGAGCATGTTTTTAGATTCCGACCACCCTCGTGCAAGGCTTTTTACTGATGATTACACGGAAGTGAAGCTTGGACATTGTTGGAAGGACACAAGTCAAGAGTGAGAGCAGTGGAAATGAGTTATTTAAGAGGAGCCTGTGGAGTCACGTGGAGAGACAGGCTGACGAATGAAGATATAAAGGAGCGTTGTGGTGTTGATGTGGATGTGATAGGAAGCGTTATGAGGAACACACTGAGGTGGTTTGGCCATGTGGAGAGGATGAAGGGTGACAGACTGACGAAGAGAGTGTATGTGAGTGAGGTGGAGGGGGGAAGAGGGACAGGGAGGCCGAGGATGAGATGGAGAATTATATGAGAGGGGGGGGGGTGAGTTGGGAGCAGGGCAGTGAAATGGCGGGGGACAGGGCGACTTGGAGGCGATTTGTTTGTGGCCACCCCAAACGGGATTGAGGCGTCTGGCAATAGATAGACAGATAGACACACACCATATTGGGAGTCGTACACGTCCTGTCTGATTATAAGATGACAACTCTCTCAAATCATGCATGGTCTTCTCATAGCCTTCATCAGCCTCTGAACCACGTAGTCTCGTCTGCTTATGCTTGCACTCCTCATAGTCCTAATCAGACCTCAGAGCTACCTATCCAAGCCGTATATTACTGTTATCCTGTGTTCTTTTTATCGTTCTTCTTTTTTTCACTTTTTCTGGCCCCATTCATGCCATTCTGCGTTTTGTTTCAGTCTTTTGCTCTCTTTATCTCATACTCTGATCTTTTTGTTTTTACTCTCTGCTCTTTATCTCTTATCCCACCTCTTTTTCTCTCGTATTCCTGCCACGGTTCGCCAATTAAATATTTCACGGTTTATGATGCAGATACGAGGCTGTAAGTAATGACCAGGCAAGATGATATATTGAAGCCGTTGCGAATCAAACAGACATATATGGTAAAAGGTCAGACACAGACTTACACATGCACTTCTAAACTGAACTGGAGTAAAGATATATATATATATATATATATATATATATATATATATATAGAGAGAGAGAGAGAGAGAGAGAGAGAGAGAGAGAGACAGACAGACAGAGTATAAATTTTTCTTTACAGAACACAACTCACACACCGTAAACACACACAGACACAGACACAGACACAGACACACACACAGATACACACACATACACACACACACCATCTTCTACTTGTACACAGAACCGGCGAAACTTGGACTGTTACACCCGTAGACTCTCAGAGAGCATCATTTCTTATACAGCGATTTTATGGGCGACCGAAAGTTAGGTTAGGTCACTTTGGGCAGGGTTTGGTCTGATTAGATAATTTTTGGTTGGGTTGGGTTCAGATCGACTAGATATAGACGGATTAGGTTAGATTGCTTTAGAATAGCTCGGTTTTGATATATTTTGGGTTGGGTTCTATTGGGTTGGGTTAGGCTGGGTTAGGTTCGGTTGGATTTGGTCATTTGAGGCTTGAGTGGGTTTCGTTAGGTCGGGTATGGTATGGTTAAGTGAGACTGGGTAGGATTAGGCAGGGTTAGATGCCGTTAGGCTGCATCAGAATTAGTTAGTTTAGGTATGGGGAGGTTACGTGAGATAGTGAGGTTAAATACAATTAGACTGGGTTAGGTGAGGTTAAGTTAGATTAGTTTGGGTTATTTTAGGTTGAATTAGGTCACTCGAGGTTAGGCCAGGTTCAGTTCCAGCAAATATGGATAGGTTAGGCGAGACTGGCCTAAAATAAGATTCAGAAAACGTTATAAACACAACCCCCTCCTCCCATCTGATTCTGTGACCTACGTCTTGGCTTCAGTCTTTCTCTCCCTATTTCACTCTCTCGTAAAAGTCTTGGTCCCTCTCCAAACGCCTAAATTTACTGCATTGTCAAAGTGGTTTATGCATTGCGGTCTTTTGTTGGTCGGTCCTTCCAAAGTCAAGTATCGCACGAGGTGGACGTGGTTTTGCGTGTGTGTGTGTGTGTGTGTGTGTGTGTGTGTGTGTGTGTGTGTGTGTGTTCGTGTGCGTTTGCGCTTGAAGCTGTGTGTACTTGAGTAATGCCCACATGCACACACAAAGGCCAGGACAGTAGTGTGTGTGTGTGTGTGTGTGTGTGTGTGTGTGTGTGTGTGTGTGTGTGTGTGTGCAAACGTGTGTACTTGGCTGATATCCACATGCATACACACAAAGGCCAGGACACACAGAGTAGTTGTTTATGTGTGTGGGTTTATGAATAGACTACACTTACACTCAGGCCAGGACAGACATAGGGTAGTGTGTGTGTGCGTATGTGTTTGTATGTGTTAACAGAATACACATACAGAGTACCATGTGTGTGAACAGAATATGTAGAGTAGCATGTGTGTGTGTACGTGTGAATAGAATACACATGTAGACGTGTGTGCTACCCACACTGACACCCTCTAATTCTTTCAGCCAGGATTGGAGACGTAGCGTGTATATGTCAGGACTCCATATTATAATTACAAATCATAATAGATAGCATGATGGATAGATAGATAGACAGATAGATAGACAGACAGATAGAAGCAGCAAGTACGTGTGGACATTCAAGTGCATATACATACATACCAGTTCTCACAAACCACTTACTAAAGTCAGTCAATAATATCTTTACAAACACTCCCGACGCAGTGCCAAGCGACATAGGTTTCATAGCACCCTTTTTTTTTTTTTTTTTAGGGATTTATGTGTATTAAACCTTAAGGATTCTTTAGTATGTTGCGTTTATTGTTTTGATATAGAAACAATTTCCATCAGTAACCTTCAGAATGACACCAAGGTGTAATGTACAAAATAATTCGCTATGGAAAACGTGTTAGGAAATCTCAAGAGTCACATATAATATGGGCCAAAACCTTATGACATCTAACCTTCAATCCGATGACCTAACAGTAATGAGGGGGAAGTGAAGACTAAAGCTCACCCTTTCAAGTAGGAAAGTCTGCTTCCTAAATGAATAAAATTGCTTGTCGGTATCCACACAATAATGAACCCCTTCAATACGATGTCTACCAGATTTAATTATTGCAACTACCAGGAGATTTTATTCAACTTATGACATCTCAAAACTCTTCACCTTAAGTGGAACTGCCGAGACAGACAAAGAAAGAGACACACGGAAGCAGAGACTAACAGAGAGACAGAGGCACAGGCAGAGGAAGATTTAGAGAGAGAGAGATTGGATCAGTTACAAGGACAGGGAAAACTGAGGAGAGGAAATCAGGTAAGGAGAAGGGTAGAAAGACCGAGAGAGAGACTGAGACAGAGAGAAGGAGGCAGAGACAGAGAACATGATGCACAGGTGAGTGCATGCAACTGAATGAGGTAAACGTGAGAGGATGCGGGGTTTGGAAGTGGAGGAAATGGAACGATTCTTTCAGTCCAAAATGGAAGAGGCTGAAAGAGTGCGCACATATTCATTCACGCAAACACTGATACAAGCACTGATCAGCGCATGCACGCACACTAATACACGCAGGCACTAATAGGCACTGATACACACAGGCACTGAATCACACAGGCACTGATACACACAGGCACTGAATCACACAGGCACTGATACACACAGGCACTGATACACACAGGCACTGATACACTATCTATCTATCCATCTATATACCTAGGCTGCTTCCCCCAAGGAAAGGGAGGTAGCTGAGACAGGACGACACACTCCCCATTTACTCATCCATTCAAAGACGTTCATTCGCATCTTAGCCCCAAAGGGGAGAAAGGACAGATCCTCACCGCACCACACTGCACAAGGGTCAACTGCGCAATGCAATCAGTGACATCCGCAGCAGGGCCCGACAGCAGAGCTGCTTTACCCCTGCCACATCATAACAGACTCATCCCCTTACCTGCACCTGACCTGAAATAGCTGATCAGACCAAATGGGGGAGGATATCCCCTCAGGGCTGCGTCATCACTTATTCATTCACAATTTCTCTCCACCCATTTCTGTCACGCACAGCCACTCTTCCTTGCTCAACAGACGTCCCTCTTGCATCTAGCGCTCTCTTCACACTGTCCATCCATCCTATTTGTGGTCTTCCTCTCAGCCTTACACCTCTCACATCAGATCTAGTTATCTTTTTCACCAATCGCTCATTATCCATTCTCTCCATATGCCCAAACCATCGCAACACCCTCTGCTCAACTCTACCAGCCATCTCCCGAACAACTCCAGTTCTCCTTCGCACTTCATCATTCCGCACTCGATCCATAGGCATCACTTCACACATACTCCTCAGACACCTCATCTCCATTACATTCAAACTTTTCCTCTCTGCTACACCCATATTCCATGTTTCAGCCCCATACAATGCAGTCGGTACCACAACACCCTCATACAGCCTTCTCTTTACATCCATTCTAAGCGAACGACATCTAAACACTTTTTTCATTCCTCCCAGCACCTTTCCTACTTCATTTATTCTAAACTTCACTTCTGCATCCTTTAAGCGTCACGTTATAATGATTGATGAGGCAGAGCTCAAGGAGAGGATAGGAGAAGTTGTTGAATCAGTATCTGCTTTATCTGACCCTTTTGCAGCTGACATTAGATATCATCCAAAATGTTGGCAGCATTATGTGCAGAATTTAGGCAGGGGGTTTGAAAGTGGTGCCACAATGCATGTTCTGAGTGCTACCCTCCAGGAAGCAAGAGGAGTGTTCTTCAAGCATGTTGACAATGTTATCTTTGTTGAACATGAGATTCGCTCACTGCAATCCTTGCTTAATGATTATAAGCACATTGTCGGTGACTATGGCTATAGTGTTGGTGAAATGAAATCATCCTACTTAAAAGAACTGTTGTTGAATGAATATAAAGATTCAATAGCATTTAAAGAGAGAGAAAACAAGAACAAAAGTGAGTGGGTGTATGATGTGAGTGGAGGAGGTGATTCTATTCACACTGCCATCACTTCGTACGGAATAAGCGATGATCAGCTCATTGAAAACTTAGCACCAAGATTGGCGCAAGAAATTAAAGAGGTTTCAACTCCAATGTGGCCACCCGATCTTGAAGAGCTAGAAGAGGGGGAAGAGATATCGCCACTGCTGCTAAAACTTCTAAGTTTACTGCAAACCCCATCAAGAAAGACTGCTGATTTGAGCCCCACTACCCTCAGTCTTGCATCAATGATAACTTATCATGTGAGTAAAAAGCGTACATCTACAGTGATCAACACGGGGGTAACTGTTCATGGTATGACGAGGAGCAGAGAACTGACAGACACACTACACAAAGCTGGAGCATGCATCAGCTATGCAGATGTTCAGCTATTATACGACCACTGGACTCTACAAGATGTAGAGACTTCTTCATCATGCCCCCAAGAGATTGCTGACGCGAAACCAGCAATAGTAATCGTCGACAATGATGACTTCAAGGTGGACTCAGTGACTGGCGATGCTTCTGGAGCACACCGAACGAACGTTATGTACATTCAGCCATTAGAGGATGAAGAAAAACGGGATAAACAAGGGCCAAGAATCATTAAGAAACATGAGATTACAACAAAGTTGAAGCAGAAATGTAGCGAAATGACTCAGGTTCGGCAGTACAAGTGCCCTATGGGCAGTTCGAGCGAGCCCCCAGTGCGTCCTGAGGTGGAAAGAGTTGAGAATTGCACAAAGGTGCAAAGAATGCGATCCGTACTACACACTATCTGTCGAATGGATGACAAAGGTACAAGGACCTCCCCTGAGGCTCAACAAGTACCAGCATACAGTGGCTTCCAGTCTTGCTGTCAGTATCCACCACGGAAAAGCAAACCATACTATCATACTACATATCCAGAACCTCCTACCAAATCTGTACTGTATGACATTATGTTGAAGCTGACAAATGCAATAGAACAAAAAAGAATTCCATTTTCTTTCCTTGTTGGGGATATGCCAACCTACAAACTCATTCTGCAGCTCAAATCTGAATCCCCAGACAGGTTTCACAGCATCATTCCAATTATTGGAGCATTTCATCAACAAATGTCATACATGTACGCCATCTACAAAAGATTTAAGGGCTCAGGTATGGCAGATACATTAGTGGCGGCTGGTGTGATAGCAGGAGGATCTGTAGACCAAGCCTTGCGAGGAAAACACTATAGAAGGGGTCTGAGATGCATACTTCTGTGGCGAGAGGTTTTGATATACAAAAGGCTCCAAGGAATCCTTTGTAACAAAGAACCGTCTGATAACATCAAAGAAAAAATTGATGTTCTAAGGCATCCTTTAGACCAGTGATTTTCAACCAGTGTGCCGCGGCACACTGGTGTGAGAAGCAACTGCAGGTGTGCCGTGGGAATTGGGGAAGGAAGATTGATCCTCCCTCAAACAACGTGCACATGGCAAATGTGACATCTATGAGTATGACACTATCATGTGTCACGGCATAATGACAATGAATTTAATTAATTGTGAATTTATATTATACCCTATTTGTGGGGGCATATCACACTGTATGTACGAACTGGTAACCCTTATTCCGCCGGGCCTCCGGGCTAACGGATTTTCTCAGCCAGACGGGCCTTCACCACAGCGGCACTTGGACGCGCTGCCCGGCGCCCCTATTCCTTGTATACGTCTTAAAAGTAAAGATCAGGAGATATGGATAGATTTGTAATTAAGAAACGAACGTTAGAAGATGAGGGCAGTGAAGCTAGTGTGGCCGGAACTAGTTCTGGAAGGAAGACAATTAGGACAGACAGTATTACTTCCAAATCAGTTGTGCGACAGTATAAAGAAGACTACTTGTCCTTCGGATTCACTTCATCTGGAGAAGAGGAACCTCGTCCTGTCTGTGTTGTTTGTGGCGAAAGACTAGCAAATCAAGCGATGGTTCCAAGTAAACTTAAAAGACATCTTCGGACAAAGCACTCTCATTTATGTGAGAAATCAACTGAATATTTTAAAAGGCTTATCACTGACCAAACACGCCAGTCTCAACAAATCACCAGAATCACGACTGTATCTGCCAAAGCTCAAGAAGCAAGTTATGCTGTTGCAGAAATAGTTGCCCAAAAAATGAAATCACATATAATTGCAGAGTCAGTAATATTACCAGCATGTAGCAAAATTGTGAACATCATGTTTGGTGAAAAATGTGAAAAAGAGATTTTGAAAATCCCAATGTCAGATAACACCATCAGTCGTCGTATTTCTGATATGTCTCAAGACGTTGAGTCACAAGTCATAGCTTGTATCAAAGAAATGAGAATTTTTGCCATCCAGTTGGATGAGTCAATTGACATCACTGGAAAAGCTCAGCTGTTAGCATTTATCAGGTTTGTTTGTAATGAAGACATAATTGAACAATTTTTATTTTGCAAACCACTTCCAGAATCAACACGAGGTCAAGATATTTTTGAGGTGGTTGACAGCTATTTCAGCTCAAATGATTTGTCATGGAAATCATGCATGAGTATTTGCACAGATGGTGCCCCTTCCATGTCAGGGAGCATAAAAGGATTCATTGCACTTGCAAAACAGAAAAACCCTGGCATTGTTTTTACACATTGTTTCCCGCATAGAGAGGCCCTTATTTCAAAATCATTAGTTCCTGAGTTGCAGCAAGTATTAGATGAGACAATCAGAATAGCTAACTATATCAAAAGTGGACCATTAAAATCAAGGCTTTTTTCAAGTCTTTGTTCTGCCATAGAATCTGCTCACACACAACTGCTACTGCACACAGAAGTGAGGTGGCTATCTCAAGGGCGAGTTCTTTCAAGGTTTTATGAACTAAGAGAGGATCTTCTTACATTTTTAACTTCAGAAGGGTCTCAACTGGCTGACCTACTTAGTGATGAAACCTGGTGCAATAAAGTGGCATTCCTAGCTGACATTTTTCAAGCACTGAACACTCTCAATAAGAGTATGCAGGGAAAGAACGAAAACATTCTTACTTGTACAAATAAAATTTATGCATTTAAGGAAAAACTAACGTTGTGGGGATCCAGAATAAAAAAAGAGAACAAATTTGAAATGTTTGAATTAACAAAAGATTGCAGACTGGACAAAAATCTTCTTACGTTGATTCTACAAAGCTTGTCGCTACTGAGTAAGAACTTTGAAAAGTATTTTCCATCACTTGAGATATCGTGCTTGGACTGGGTAAGAAATCCGTTTGTGGCAAGTACGTACGAGTCAGCAGAGCTAACAGTTACCGAAGAGGATGAGCTGACAGAAATCAGGAATGACAGAGCACTAAAACTAAAGCATGAATCCACAAACATGACTACTTTCTGGTTGTCCCTTTGAGACGAATACCCTACCATTACTAAGAAAGCAGTTGGAGCTCTTCTTCCTTTCTCAACTTCCTATCTGTGTGAGGCTGGCTTCTCTGCAATGAACACAGTAAAAAACAAGAACAGGTCGCGGCTTCAGACACTGGAGGAGGACTTGAGGGTATGCCTCTCCACCATTCGACCTCGGATGAGGCACATTATGAAACAACAAGGTCAAATTTCCCATTGATAACTGTATGTATGGAGAAGGCTTTTATTTTTAGTCATGTTTTTACTTAAATGAAATCAATATCTTCAGTTTTAAATTTTCATGTACATTTCTAATGGCTAGTAACTTTATCAAGGACATCATGTTTTATTACCCACTGATATTTCTGTTTGAACAGGCGTTTTATTTTTAATGGTTATTGTGCTCGAATAAAATTAGTATCTTTAGTTTCAAATCTTCCCATTATTTCTAATGGCTAGTAACTTTATCAAGGACATCATGTTTCATTTCCCAATGTTATTTGTTTCCATGAAAAGGCCATTTATTTTTACATATGCTTGTGCGTGAATAAAATCATTATTTTGTGTTTTAAATCTTCATAATTTTTATTGTGTTTGATAGCTGGTAACTTTGTCAAGGACATCATATTTCACTGTAATTTTGGAGTAATAAATATGCAGAAGAAAGTAATATTTTGAAAACCTTGATAATCCATAAAAAATAATAAATAATTAACAGTAATTAACATGCTTGACGTATGCATGTCATTAGTTCTACTTTGAAATACTGATGGTGTGCCTCGTCCATTTTACGCCTGGCTTGGTGTGCCGTAAGAGAAAAAAGGTTGAAAACCACTGCTTTAGACACTCAAACTGAAGTCCTTGCAAACACTTATCAAAGTCTTGAAGAAGATGATGAGTTCAAAGAGCTAGTGGAAAAGGTTTACGAACAAACCGGGTCGGACATGGGAGACTTTTGGATTTCTTTCTTAGAAATGTCTGATCCACTCGCCCAAAACATACATGCTTGTCACTCACAGAATGGGCCAGAGTATATCTCCTCATCATATGATATGCTACCTGGACTGCTAGCATACAACAACAAGGAGTACGCACGCTATTTGTCAGATTTCTGGGCAATGCTATCTACGTTACCAGAGACCCAGAAATCATGGTTTAACCAAAATTTTGCTCAATCAATGTCAGGTCTTCCTTATTCTTGCATGCCACTTGACATGTGGATTGAGACAACAATGAACCTAAACTCGAAGTTAAAACAAGGGTGGCTTAATCTTTTGCAAAATGAAAAGCAGTTGTTCTCAACCACAAGAAATGCTAACAATATTGCAAGAATTAAGTCTGCACTTAACAAAAGTCTCAACTGTAAGCGACGAAATAGAAGACACAAGGAGTGTCAACCTGCAAGATTAAAGATGGATGAAGAAGCTGTTCAAGACTTGCTTGCATGTCTTCAAGACTTCAATGTCGACCCATTCGACACTTCAAATCCAACACTAAGATCACTCCAATCAGGCATCATTGCTCCACAAGATGTAATCGATGACACCAAAGCCGCTCTCCCAGAAGCCAGAGACCAGATTGGGACACTTTTTGAGGAGCGGATTTTCTCAAAATCAAAAAACATTAGTGCAAGAATCGACACAAGAAAGAGGAAAAATTTTGACAGTATTAAAATTTGTGGACAATCAAGTGCACAGATGAAGATGACTGACATGGAAAGGTCAGGGTTAGCGGCAGTGTTGAGTCTTGTAGAAGGGTCGGGTGCCGTTGACCTTGAAAGAGTTTTGAGTGGAAGGGTGACCGAGGAGAGTTTGTCATTATTCAATGCCGATGGTTCCATGAGAAAAACAGCAAAAAGCAAGCTTCTTGATTACTTCAGCCTTGAACCAACATCAGCCACCCTAGATGACTATGTCAGCATCATTGACATGGGCATGATCTGGAGACTTGCATCCCCAACAGCAGAAGACCGAGAGGCTAAGAGACGGGATGGGGATTGTTATAGATGGATTCACTATCTCACAAAAATACATGACCTAATCATCTCTAGACATCCCCGTGCCACCACCATTATTCTGGTGAATGACAGATATGATTTATCCCACTCAATCAAAGATGATGAGCATGACCGCCGAATCGCTAAACACGGGAGACAGCCAAAGAAATATCCAAAGCTCCAAGAAAAATTCCCGAATCAAAGTGACCTTCAGTCTGTCATGACAAATGAAAGTAACAAAAGGAGACTGCAAATTATGATAAAAGATTTCTTGTCGCAAAGTGAAGTCAGAAAAAAGTTCTTGTACTGTGAAGGCGGCAATGCAACATTCCTAGAATTGAATGAGGAAAAAGAAGACTTTGCATTTTCCCATGCAGAGGCAGACACAATGATATTTTCTGCATATGCCAAGCTGCGCAGCAATGGCATCACAGCACCTGTCATTGTTGACAGTGAAGACACGGATGTCTATGTTCTAGCAGCGTTTGTTTCTCATGATATCCAAGGTGAACTATACATAAAGCGAAAGAGAGCTCACATCAGCTGTCGAAACATGCTTGAGCCAGAAATTGCAAAGGTCATCATAGCTGCTCACATCATCACAGGCAGCGATCACACTTCTGGCTTTTACGGCCATGGCAAAAAATCAGTCATGAAGAAGCTTTTGAAGACCCTGAAGCCCGAGAACTTTTGGTGAATGTAGGAAAGTGTTTAAATCTGGACGATGACACTAAAAGGGAAATGGAAACATTTGTGTTGACAAAAATATATGGAGAAAGTGCTGGCATCTCATGTGGACAAGCAAGGGCATCAAAGTGGAGGAAACAAAAGAGGAAAAGTACCGTCACTCTTCCACCTGACCAGGATTCGCTATCAAACCATTTACAGAGAACCAACTACATCACTTCCTGTCAGATACATTTCAGAAACAAAGACCACCCATCTCCTATTTCCCATGGTTGGGAACTAAGGAGTGGGAGGTGTCGACCAATTCGTCACACCCTTCCACCTCTGATACAGCAAGCTCAGTGTGCTGCTAGAGAAGACAGGGATCCACAGAGAAGACGAACAGATTGTGATGGCGAGGAAAGTGGCAGTGAAACTGATGATGGCCAAAGTGAGTTTGGACAGTCAACTGACTCAGATGAGGATATTTAGGTGAATCTTGCCTTTCGTGTGACTTGTTAATAATAAGTACATATTCATCTATAAATGTAAATATTTATTTGAACTTTTTATAATGTAATATGTCTGAAATTAATTGCAATATGGCCTGTGTTCAAGATCAAGTAATCTTGGAAATATAACACATGTAAGCACTCACACACACACACACACACACACACACACACACACACACACACACACACACACACACACAAATCAATTGTATATTTTGCTTCTTTATGACAGATGATTTCATTTGACACCGGTTTCAACCTGATCAGATGCCTTTGATGAAAAAATGCAAAAATGATGTTATAATCCAAATATGACGTTACATCTCAATATCATATATTCGTAAGTCAGTAAAAATGTAATTTTCAACATTAATTTATCCTTGGCTTTGAGTCATAATTTTAAGGAAGTATGTGATATTTTGTTTTTGCCTTTTTTGCTTATCATTGAATGTCAGCCATCTTGGAATTTCTCCTCTACCAGAGTTAGCCCACCATTTTGAGAGGGACATGGGAGCTAAAATGTTTAATTAACATCTAAAGATCATGAAAATATAATAAAACCTTCCTTTCAAAGCCACGGTCACGGGACTTTTTTATTTGACCCTACTATAGGCATTATCATTAGCTCTCATCATTAGGCATTATCATTATCAACAGCTCTGCCTCCTTTTCCCACCCAAGGATGGGGTGAGGAATTCTCAATTAAAATTTCATAAGTAGGGGAGCAACTGTAATACTCTGTACATCTCAACTTGGCTAAGAGTGATTTAGAAAGGATGCAAAGTCAGTATTGCCATCCTTGTCTTACTCTGCTTCAGGGCTTTGGGGATTGGCCTGCAAATGACACAAATCTTTGCCAAGTCAAGGTGGACAAACCAAAATTTTCTAACTCACTTTTCAGAAGGGCGGTAATAGCCGTAGTTGTAGTGGTAGGTGTAGTAGCAGCAGTAGATAAGATTTGAAGACAGATGGCCTAGGGTAACCTCTTCTGACCAGTTAATTTCCCCACAGGTTAAAGGCCACTGTGTCACAAGGAGCCTGCAGCACCAACCCCAATGTAGCATTGTTGCCCATCGCAGCATCGACATCAATCGCAGCATCACTAACCCCATCGCAGCATCGACATCAATCGCAGCATCACTAACCCCATCGCAGCATCACTAACCCCGTCGGCAGTGGTAACACCAACACAGCAACAACGGAAACATCAACACAAGTTTCACAGGCAGCCCCTGAAAATGTGGCAGGTTTTTAGGAGATAATCTCAGCTCTGTTGATAATTTAACTCTTTGTCTGTGGAGGTGTTCAATACAGATCTTAGTTAACTCTTAATGTATTGGTGCTGGAGTGGCACTACTAGGATGAAAGGGGGGAGATTGCCTTCCCTATCCCCCAACAGGAGAAAGGTGGACTACAGAAGGGTAACTCAGCCTGCCATCCACTGAATTCATATTCTGATGGGCCTGGGGTTGCAACTACTACAGCTACTAGTACACGAGAACAAATATGAACAAATCCATTTGACATCATTTGTCTGGCTCAATTCCCTGGTAATAGTCCCTCATGTACTTCCTTATTCCCAGAAAGGAAGATTGTGGACTGCAGCAGAACATGACAATCCTATGGTTCTGCATTATTTACATAAGTCTTAATGACTAGTATTATTCTTGTGTTACTCTTTTGTTACTACTCAAGACTGAATATGAAAAGATAGCAGTTTAGATAAATAGGTAGTAGGAAACGGGGTTGTAGATAGACTTAATTTCTTCACAGAGAGGGCTGTCTCCTAATATGAATAAAACAGTCTGGTGGTAGCAAGTATAAACTATATGACATCAGCAGAAGGCCCCATACTACAGGTCCCTTTGGCAAAATAAAAGATGTCACAGCCAAAAGAAAAAAAAAAATCCTGCACTTTTCCCCCCATGTAAGATGAGGTACTTTAACTGGTTATAATAATAATAATAATAATAATAATAATAATCTATCTATCTAGTGCCAGACGCCTCAATCCCGTTTGGGGTATCCACAAACAAATCGCCTCCAAGTCACCCTGTCCCCCGCCATTTCACTCCCCGGCTCCCAACTCACACCCCCCTCTCTCATATACCTCTCCACCCCATCTCTCCATCTCATCCTCGGCCTCCCCCTCCCTCTTTCCCCCTTCATCTCACTCACATACACTCTCTTCGTCAGTCTTTCATCCTCCATCCTCTCCACATGGCCAAAACACCTCAGTGTGTTCCTCATAACGCTTCCAATCACATCCACATCAACACCACAACGCTCCTTTATATCCTCATTCGTCAGCCTGTCTCTCCATGTGACTCCACAGGCTCCTCTTAAATAACTCATTTCCACGGCTCTCACTCTTGACTTGTGTCCTTCCAACAACGTCCAAGCTTCACTTCCGTACGTTAGAGTTGGTATCACAATACTGTCATGTAGTAACTTTTTCACTTCCATGCTCACTTCCCTGTTTCTTATCACTGCTTTCAAAGAACCAGCAACCTTTCTTCCCTGCTGTACCCTTTCAATCACTTCACCCTCCAAACCTCCATCCTTACTCATCACACTACCCAAGTACTTAAACGTACTCATATTTTCCAATTCCTCACCATCCAACCTCGCTGTACATTCACTGACTTCACCTCTCTCAAAGACCATCACTTTACTCTTCCCTACATTCACCTTTAGATTCCGTTTCTTATACACTCTCTCAAACTCATCCACCAAGCCTTGCAGCTCCCCTTCGTCTTCACCCAACAACACAGTATCATCTGCAAACAACAGTGCAGGGAGTTTCCAAACACTATCCTCTCTCACCAGGGCCACTCCAACATCCACTACCCTACCTTGTACCTCTTTTATTACCCCATCCATGTACAGATTGAACAACCATGGAGACATGACACATCCCTGTTTCAAACCAACTTTCAAAGAGAAAAAATCACCTAGTTCACCATCCACACGCACTGCAGCCTTCGCACCATCGTACATACTCTTCACAGCATTCAACAACTTCCCATCTACTCCATATATTCTTAACACTTTCCACAATCCTAGTCTATCCACCCTGTCATATGCTTTCTCCAAATCCATGAAAGCTGCATACAATTTCTTTCCCTTCTCTAGAAACTTTTCCACTAAAGATCTAAGAATGAATATCTGATCTACACAACCTCTTCCCTTCCTAAAGCCTCCCTGTTCTTCTCCAACTAATTTCTCTGTTCTTTCTCTAACTCTGTCAATAAGTATCCTACCATACACTTTTCCTATTATACTAAGAAGACAAATAACCCTATGATTACCACACACTTCTTTTTCCCCTTTTCCTTTGTACAAGGGAATAATTATACCTGACTTCCAATCCTCCGGGACTCTACCTTCCTCCCAGGCCAATCTGCACATCTTCCACATCCATTCTACTACTATCTCTCCCCCATGCTTCAGCATTTCACCACACACTCCATCAATTCCTGGGGCTTTCCCTGATTTAACTTTCTTCATTGCTTCCACAACTTCTATCCTACTGATTTCTTCCTGTCTTCTCACCTCCCTCCTTCTCCCAGCCATTCCCCAGCCACTTATACTCGCATTACTTCCATCCTCCACGTTCAACAATTCCTTAAAGTGTTCTCTCCATCTGCTCACTTTTTCTCCCTTCTCCACTAGTAATCTACCATTTTTATCTTTCACTCCCCTGCTAACTTCACTTCCACCCTGTCTTACTCTTTTCACCTCTTTCCAGAACATTTTCTTACAGTCCCTCCACTTTACACTCAAATTCCTTCCAAACTCCTCATCCACTCTCTTCTTACTCTCTCTTACTAATCTTTTCACCTCGCTCTTTCTTTCCACATATAACTCTCTCTTCCGCCTCTCAACTTCTTCCACGCCCCTATTTCTCATCCATTCATTGCATGCTTTCTTCTTTTGTGCCACAGCCCGTTTCACCTCTTCAGTCCACCACGCTGTTCCTTGCACCCCCCTCCGTCTTCTCTTCCTTCCACACACCACATCACACGCTGCACATATTCCTTCTGTAAATATTCTACACACACCTTCCACGTCCCCCATCTGCTCCAATTCATATTTGCCCAATCGTTCCTCCACTTCTCTCTTATACTCTGCCTTTTTCTCATCCTCTTGTAACCTTTCCACTCTCCTTGCAACTACTCCTTCCTCTCGTCTTTCCCTTCTTCTATTCCTCCATCTTACTTGAACTTTAATTCTGGCCACCACCAAGTAGTGGTCAGAAAGTCCACTCCCCCAACCTCTATAAACTCTTGCATCCAATATACATCTTCGCATCCTTTCATCCACACACACATAATCAATCATTGCCTTCCTTTCACTCAGTTCACCACCCACCCTTCTCATCACTCGCCATGTATACCTGTGGATCATTTTATGCCTGACGAGGGTATTGGCTATCAAAAACCCCCTCCCAGCACAAATGTCCACTAACGCACTCCCATTCTCATCTACCTCAGCAGGCACACCCCACTCACCAACTATTCCATCCACCTTCACATTCCCAACTTTACCATTCATATCACCAATCAAAAACACTCTCTCATTCCTTCCAAACTTTTCCATGCACACTTCTACATTTGTCCAGAACTCTTCTCTCACTCTTCTAGCACGATCTTGCGTTGGCGCATACACACACACAATCGCCCACATTTGTATTCCAACTTTCAACTTTACCCACACAATCCTTGATCCAACTGATCCATACTGTCTTATGCTCCTCTTCCATCTTTTACTCACAACTATACATACTCCTTCCTTTGCCCTCTCATTCTCACCTACTCCTGCACATATACCCCATCCATACTCCCATTCTCTCACACTTTCTCCTCTCTATTTTGTTTCAGTTATTCCACATACATCCACTTTCGCATCCTCAAGCACCTGGACAATCTCTCTCTCTTTCACCTCATCATTTGCTCCCCTTACATTCCAAGTTATATTATTATAATAATAATAATAATAATAATGATAATAATAAATCATCCATCATCCAATCCTACACCGGCCAATGAGGCAAGCTGGTCCTAACATTTAAGATGAGAGTGACCAGCCTCACTCATCCCTGAATGGCATTACGTGAGCAATAAACTCCAACCACCCCTTGGATATAAACCTTCACCAGCTCAATCCAACTGGAACATCACAATTACCCACTAAGTCACCAGGCACAAAAATTTCGGTATATGATTACCATCCAGCACAGTAAATGTTTCCCTGGTGTACAGGAAACCATTTGGCTTGTCACTCAGTGTAGAGTCACCCACAGGCAGAAGGAAGGGGAAAGAATGAAGGAAAGAAAGACAGAAGAGGGGGTGTAAAGTCACCTGTAAGCAGAAGGATGAGGAAAGAATTAAGGAAAGAAAGAGAGAAGAGGATGGAAGGAAAGAAGGATGGAGGAGAGGAAAGGGCAGACCCCCGAGAGCAGCTCTACATCGAGTGAGTGGATGGTGAGCGCTCCCACCTACCACAAATAATAATAATAGTAATAATAATAAGTACTTTAATAACCCTGTCTCCCGCCATTTCACTGATCCCCCCCTCTCATATACCTCTCCATTCCTACCTTATCCTCAGTCTCCCATTCCTTCTCCCTCAACTCCCTATTCCAAATGAGGAGGATGGTGGACCGTAGGAGAAAGGGAACTTCTGGTTTCCTGTCCAGGCAGCTGGCTGGTATTTATGTGGCAGCTGGTTGGTATTAATTTGGCTTTCTTCTCCCCCCCTGCTCCCTCTCTGTAGGCGGTTTCCATGGCTCAGTCAACTCACACACCTGAAAATATACTACACATTAGTTCTTTCCTTTCAAACCTTGATTAACAAAAGTAGCTTGTTGGCAGCAAGAACATTATCATCTGGAGACAACATGAGTTAAATAACTTGGCAATACCAAATGCAAGATGTTTTCAATAATAATTCATCCATCCATCCATCATCCAATCGTACATTGCCCCATGTGGAGCATAGGAGCCCGGGGCTAGGTAATTAGTCCCGACAATTATGATGAGAGTGACCAGCCTCACTCATCCCTGAGTGGCATTACATAAGCAATCAACCCCAACCACCCCTTGGATATAAACCTTCACCGGCTCAATCCAATTGGAAAATCACAATTACCCACTAAGTCACCAGGCGCCAAAATTTGGTTATATGGTTACAACCCAGCATAGTAAATGGTTTCCTGGTGCACAGGAAACCATTTGACTTGTCACTCAGTGTAGTCACCCACAGGCTGAAGGAAGGGGAAAGAATGAAGGAAAGAAAGACAGAAGAGGGAATGTAAAGTCACCCGTAGGCAGAAGGACAAGGAAAGAATGAAGGAAAGAAAGACAGAAGAGAATAGAAGGAAAGAAGGATGGAGGAGAGGAAAGGGCAGACACCCGAGAACAGCGCTACATCGAGTGAGTGGATGGTGAGCGCCCCCACCTACCACAAATAATATATAATAATAGTAATAATAATAACTACTTTAAGAATAACGAGAACTACTCTAAGTCTCAATGGCATGCCTAATGGGCCACATCCCCACACATCATTCAAGCCCCTGAAATCCTGATACCACAACACAGGCATAACTATCCACACACATGCATTTCATAAAAACCATCCAATAATCCATCCAACTTTTCAAGTTAAATAAGTGCTGTCAACCCTCATCATGTACTCCCCATACAAATGTCATCCAATCATCATCTATCTGCTCAGCAAAAAATCAAACACACACCAAAATGAGATACTGGTCTCTGGTTTGAATAAATCTACACTACCTGTCTACCTATAGCAGGACGCCTTAATCCTGTAAGGGGTGGCCACAAACAAATTGCCTCCAAGTCACCCTGTCTCCTGCCATTTCACTGCTCCCCCCCTCTCATATACCTCTCCATTCCTACCTTATCCTCAGTCTCCCCTTCCTTCTCCCTCAACTCCCTATGCCAAATGAGGAGGATGGTGGACCGTAGGAGAAAGGGAACTTCTGGTTTCCTGTCCAGGCAGCTGGCTGGTATTAACGTGGCAGCTGGTTGGTATTAATTTGGCTTTCTTCTCCCCCCCTGCTCCCTCTCTGTAGGCGGTTTCCATGGCTCAGTCAACTCACGCACCTGAAAATATACTATACATTAGTTCTTTCCTTTCAAACCTTGATTAACAAAAGTAGCTTGTTGGCAGCAAGAACATTATCATCTGGAGACAACATGAGTTAAATAACTTGGCAATACCAAATGCAAGATGTTTTTAATAATAATTCATCCATCTATCCATCATCCAATCCTACATTGCCCCATGTGGAGCATAGGAGCCCAGGGCTAGGCAACTGGTCCCGACATTTAAGATGAGAGTGACCAGCCTCACTCATTCCTGAGTGGCATTACATAAGCAATCAACCCCAACCACCCCTTGGATATAAACCTTCACCAGCTCAATCCAATTGGAACATCACAATTACCCACTAACCCACCAGGCGCCAAAATCTGGTTATATGGTTACAACCCAGCATAGTAAATGGTTTCCTGATATAGACATAATTTCCATCAGTAACCTTCAGAATGACACCAAGGTGTAATGTACAAAATAATTCGCTATGGAAAAGGTGTTAGGAAATCTCAAGTCACATATAATATGGCCCAAAAGCTTATGACATCTAACCTTCAATCCGATGACCTAACAGTAATGAGGGGGATATGAAGACTAAAGCTCACCCTTTCAATTAGGAAAGGTTGCTTCCTAAATGAATAAAATTGCTTGTCGGTATCCACACTATAATGAACCCCTTCAATACGATGTCTACTAGATTTAATTATTGCAACTACCAGGAGATTTTATTCAACTTATGACATCTCAAAACTCTTCACCTTAAGTGGAACTGCCGAGACAGACAAAGAAAGAGACAGACGGAAGCAGAGACTAACAGAGAGACAGAGGCACAGGCAGAGGAAGATTTAGAGGAAGAGAGATTGGATCAGTTGCAAGGACAGGGAAAACTGAGGAGAGGAAATCAGGTAAGGAGAAGGGTAGAAGGACAGAGAGAGAGACTGAGACAGAGAGCAGGAGGCAGAGACAGAGAACATGATGCAGAGGTGAGTGCATGCAACTGAATGAGGTAAACGTGAGAGGATGCGGGGTTTGGAAGTGGACGAAATGGAACGATTCTTTCAGTCCAAAATGGAAGAGGCTGAAAGAGTGCGTAGGATGGGAGCAAGAAAGAGGAAGGAGAAAATAAGTTACTTAATGACCAAGTGTAATTAAATCAGGCTTTGCTGATCTACCAGAAGACCCGCCAACATGTCGTAAAAATAACCCCGCTAATACCAATACACCAGTCCTGTATGAGACAGCCCTAGCATGTATTCAATATGGACGGTGGGTGTTAGCGCCGAAGTGGTGACATGTAGAGGTGTATGGTATAGGAGGACTGCTGGACCTTGATAGCAGGCTGTGAAGCCTATGCCCAGAGTCGGACACATTAAAAAAAAAAACAAAAAAAAAAAACAAAAACAAAAAAAAAAAAAGATGGTGAATTGAAGTAGGAAATGCAAATGTGGAAGACAGGAAGACAAAAGATTATTAATGAGAAGCAGTGGAAAATAGTGATTTGAAAGCAGGAAATGCATACATGGAAGGCAAGACAATGCTTGATAGTGTCCTGGTACCAACACAGACGTCAGGCAGTGAAATCTGAACAGTGATAGCGAGGTAAACAAAGAATATTTACACTCCCACTATATTTTGCATTCTGAAGTAAGGCGAAGAGCTGTGAAATACAACACTTTCTGTTTAAATTTTAACAATTGAACAGAAGACAGAGCTGTGAAATAACTATGCACCTCACATTTCAAGAAATATATTATATTTAAACTTTTTTTTTAGCATAAACATATATTTTGGCTACTCAGAACTATCATACACGCTGAAATGTATGGGGAAATATTGTTTGGTTTCAGTTTCATGGATGGGAGAGAGTTCGTTACCTTTCTGTTTGATTTAGTTCAGGAAGACAGCTGTTCAGGAGAGGAGCATAAACACCCCAAAGAGGAGAGAGAGAGAGAGAGAGAGAGAGAGAGAGAGAGCACAAAAACCAAACACAAAACAGCCAACGAGAACTACAACACTGTGGAAAAAAAGAGAAAGAAAAAGGAACTCGAGAGCATAAAAACATGTAAGCCTTCGTACATGCAGCTGTCCCTGAACACATAAGGCCACACCGTCCCACACAC